>NC_068416.1:27766793-28061793 GCF_023724105.1 Carassius gibelio | reverse complement strand
TCAGATACAATTAAAATAGAGATATAATGGTAAGTCATGAACTTTTTAATTACTTAATAATAATTAATATAATTAATATAACATAATTACTTTTTTCTTTTTTTATTAGATCTGGATATGTTTTCATGTGTTTAAACGGAGCGACAACATACTGACAATTATTCACTATAATCTGAGATAGAGAAGGATCTGCAGCATTAGATCTCCACACACTGCATGATCTGTGTAATATCAGAAGCACATTTCAGTGACCTCTGATAACAGATCAATAAAGTGAAAGTGAAAGTGAAAGTGACGTGACAATATTAACTGTACACTAGAAACATTCGTGTTATGTGAAGCTGCTTTTAAATTATATTATATGAATGGAATATTATCTATAATCTAGATAAATGATCACAACTAACAGACTCAATGTTTCTCTTCCTGCATCGACCTTTGACCCCTGTGACACAGTGAGGTGTCTCCCTCTACAGGCGATCCTCAGAATCACACAGAGTTACAGATCTACAAATATATATGAAAGTAATTTCCAGTATTTTTAGTTCTCACTAGAGGGCGCTGCATCAATCTGCGTCTGAAAATTTTTTTCTGTAAAATTTTTTTACAGAAAGTAATCTTAATGAGTAAAGTTGTCTCACCCTCCAGCAGACAGATGCATCAGTGTATGTCAGCTACAAGTGTGCATTTTGCTGTTTACCTGGTTCTTCCTGCGGAATTTCAATCACAAAATGAAATCAAAGACCACTTTTGGTTAATTTTAGTTCATCAACCACACATTTCTTCAGAGTAAGTAATGACTCGGCAGTCGGCACAGTCATGTGACGCAGACAGACGCAGATTGATGGGAAGTCGTGGCCTAATGGTTAGAGAGTCGGACTCCCAATCGAAGGGTTGTGGGTTATAGTTTCGGGCCGGCAGGAATTGTGGGTGGGGGTAGTGCATGAACAGCTCTCTCTCCACCTTCAATACCACGACTTAGGTGCCCTTGAGCAAGGCATCGAACCCCCAACTGCTCCCCGGGCGCCGCAGCATAAATGATGCACACTGCTCCGGGTGTGTGTTCACAGTGTGTGTGTGTGTGTGTGTGTGTTCACTGCTCTGTGTGTGTGCATTTTGGATGGGTTAAATGCAGAGCATGAATTCTGAGTATGGGTCACCATACTTGGCTGAATGTCACATCACTTTCACTTTTTCACTTTCAATCAGAGTAGGCCTGGGCGGGGCGACACGTGCAACCACACCCCCCAGGTGCATGTGCATACACAGCATCTTCTCAGCAAGCAGGGGTAGCGTTAGTAGCTGCAAACTCGGAGCCTGCTGCATCTATAGTCCCCTATTCTGAGACCCCTTGCGACCCGATCTCACTGCATATTTTAGGAGGTATGAATTTGTACGAATGACCTACACACCTAACTCAGACCCTAAACCTAACGGACACAGGGGTTTAGACTAATCGTATAAAATCGTGGTTCAATCGTCTTTCATAGACATAAATACATGTTAGGGAACCTGGGCGTAGTTGGTGTAGAATTGAGTAATTGGTTTAAAAAGCTAGGTTTACAGAGACTTCATTATAATGCACAGTTGTTTATTGTTAACTTAAATCACTGTTTGATTTGTTGAATCACGAGATGTTAGCTGCTGCAAGTTTAATCTTCTGGACCAGTTAAATTCACAAAATAAATCACTGGAACATTGTAAAACGCTTAACGTGAAAGTACGTGGCTTAATGTATTAAAACTGTGTATAGAAAGACCAAACTCAGTAAACATATTAATAAAGCATTCTATTCACAGACAAGCAGATATGACGATTAGACGAAACATGTTTAATTACGTGTTAAGCATTTGGCTGCCATAACCTGCTTGTCTGTAAATAGAATGCTTTATTAAACATTTTGAGTTTGGTCTTTTTATAACACGTTTTAATGTATTACGCCACGTTAAGCGTTTTCCTTTTAGACCATTTGTTTTCTTATGGGAGGAAAACGCTTACAGCGTGGCTTAGTCAAGGATGTGCATTTATTACATGGACTGAGAAAAAACATAAAACAGTGTCTAAAATGCGTGCGCATCACTGCTCTCTAAATATTACCATTGAATGATATATATACATGTTTAACTCAACGCTGTTAAAATGTATGAAACTGTTTGCTGAAATAACCATCATCTTAACAACTGAACTGAAATAAGAACAGGATGCGCATGAACTTGCATTCGTTACTATAGCAACAGGCATGTCAGAATCATCCCTAGTCGGAAAATATAAAATTTCTTCGATTTCTTCACTTTAAAATGAGGAGCAGAATATTTTCCTGAAATAAAGGAGAGGCACAGTCTATGCTTTGCAATGTAGTAAAAAAAATTAAAGTTTCATAAAAAAATTTAATGGCACATTAAAGTGAAAGTGAAAGTGACATTCAGCCAAGTATGGTGACCCATACTCAGAATTTGTGCTCTGCATTTAACCCACCCGTCTCTACTGTATTGTCAGTGTCTACTAATCACTGAATGCACAGCGTTGCCAACATCACGTTCCCATTCTGATGACCGACTATTGATGTGATTACATGGGTACAAGTAATCGGTTTAACATATTTACATGGCAGGATTTTAACTTAGTTCAGGTATAGAAGGTTATCCTACCTCTCAACAGATTACCATTTCTGTTTAGCCATTTTTATTCTGACAGAGGTGTTTCTATGGAGCATTTTCATTCATACTGGACACCATTCTAAGTTTCCGAAGGGTGCATGCTTCCCCTGCTGGACTACCACCCTCCATTATGCAACCTACAGCATTAATGTATATTACATGTTCCTCATGCCGCAGCAAGGGGTCGTATGTATCACACGTTGGGGAGTTTTGGCATATGGTTGTTTTGGGGATTTGTCTTGGTGCTCTCCCCGCTCTGTCCAAGCATGGCTGCATGGACAGGTGAGTGGAGTGTTGCCCAGAACATGATCATACTGCCAACACGAACTGTATGCAATTATAATTGTCATAAATATACTTGACGGAAGTGGTCCTGATTAAAATCGAGCATTGCGTTAGTTCAGTCAGGCCATGTTAGTCACGTTTGCATCAGCTGACAGTCAGCTGTTTCTGACGTGTACCAATCCGGTCTTGACACCTATCACATGCGGTCTATTTAAATTCCCATTATTCAGTGTCTCTTTCATCGCATTGCTGCTTGCAATTAACTCCCTCCTCCAACCCCAACTCCACCAATTGACCCTGTAATCCGAACTAACTTGTTCTTTCTTTACAGTGTCTTCTTTGGAAGCAGTCTCTATGACGTTTTGTTTACAACTCATGTAATTGAGAATTGTAATTATGTATGCTTATATGGTTCTGTTCTGTACCCCAGGGGGGGTTTGTCTTGCTGCTCTCCCCACTCTGTCCAAGCATGGCTGCATGGACAGAACATAACCATACCGCCAACACTAACAGTATGCAATTATAATTGTCATAAATATACTTGACGGAAGTGGTCCTGATTTAAGTAATATTTTTATAAATCTTGATTTTTTTCACAACTTGTGTGCAATTCAGTGTGAACTGAACTAATAGTGTCTCATGAACACACAGTCATGCACAGAGACCAACAATCAAGTCAGGATGTTTGTTAAATAATATGAAAAAGTTTAGTTGTAACAGTCAAACCTGTTAACATGTTTTTTTCGTTGTTCCTCTACTACTCACCATGAGGGGGCAACAAGATGTAATACTCTGATGTATAAAACTGGGGTAGAGAGTAGAAATAGTAGATTGGTAATGGAGGAATAAGCATGGCTTATGGCTCCAAACAATCATTGGTCCTGATTGGGAAACTAATAGTTTCATGCTCAATCTGAAAAGGACTCCACATTCTGTGGGAGACATCTTTTTCTTTTATATGCCTGTCTGAAACATGTCAATGAAGTGAAAGTAGAGGCAATGTGAAATACTGCTGTGGATCCTGAAACCGGATTGTGCCACACTAGTGATTTTGAAGACTTGGGTTTACTGTGATTCGATATCAACACAAAGGTTTGCACGTGGAAACTTTTGGATGTACACCGTGGACATGAGCTTTCGTGGACATTCATGGATTAGAGTGTGGTGAGTGAACTTTCAGGATTATTGTCTTTGTCATTATCGTCGCCGTCAGCATCGTCATCATCATCAACGTCTTCATCACCGCCACTGAAAAACAGATAAGACTTATGTTTATATGCTGTTGGTTCCCTGTCAAGGGAACTTCGAACTGCGTCCTCTGAAGGGACACTATGGGGAACACCTCGTCGTGACCCGTGTCTGAAGCATACTTTGAAAAACGCCAATGTGTTGGCCGGCGACAGCCTCTGACGTCGCTACCGGCGCGACTATAAATATGCGCTCGTAGGACCCGTCACTTATCTTCTTCGTCTTCATTGACGGTTTTGTTTGAAGCGTGCATCTGAGAAACGACCAGAATGGTAAGAGCGATCTATTATGGTTATCATGGCATCCACTAGCAAGGCGTTTAAACAGTGTGTGCATCCATGTCAGCGTTATTTGACACCTGATGACACACACAGTCTTTGCGTCTCTTGTTTGGGCAAAGAGCACGCGCGCGATGTCCTTGAGGGGGCAATCTGCGCGCACTGCGAGCGTTTTTCTGTGGAAAAGCTCCGCTCTCGTTTGTCATCTGGATCTCGCGGCTCAGGACCCGCCGTTGCCGAGGCACAGAGGAGAATGAGCTCGTGGGGATCGCAGGTGGATCTCGCTGAGGAGTTTAGAGAGGGACTTTCCTCTCACACTCTCCGGCGGCAAACGAGAGCGAACTTCGAGAGGAAGATGCGTTGTCATTAACCCTTTCTGACACTGAAGTTAGTGCTCTGCTGGGTTCTAACCAGAAAGAGCAGGAGATATTTGAGAGTGGTGAAGAAGCTGAGGCTGAGCCGCTCATTTCTCCTGCTCTGCGTAAGGGGAGCTGTTAGAGGTTATGGATCGCGCCGCGGCAAAAAAAAAAAAAAAAAAAAAATATATATATATATATATATTTTTTTTTTAAATAAAATAAAAATAAATAAACTTGCCATGGAAGTGTGCCAGAAAGGTAACGTCGCGAGGTAGACTCGATGAGTGTTATTTTTCTGACCATAGCCCGCAGCCCAGGTGAGCCTTCCATTCTCGCCTGACTTACATGCAGAAGTTGAAAAGGAATGGAAGAGGCCGTTTTCTCTTGCATCCATCGGTTTCAGCATACGAGTTATGCTGATATCGATGGCATGCACGAGGACGGCTATGAGAGGATGCCCCCTGTAGAAGAGATGCTGGCTTGCTATCTCTCAGTGGGGGAACATCCTCTCTAAAATCTCCTTCTTTGCCATCTAAGCCCTTCCAGGATACATCCCGCTTAAATGGTAAATCATACGCAGTAGCAGAGCCCGAACAACAAAGGGGTCCTGGCCCATCTCGATCTGAGGATCGAAGACGGGCGCAGAAGGCTAGTGTCGCGGCTCGTGCTCCTCCCCCGCCTGAGGGCAGGGGCAAGAGGAATCGCGGGTCACGAAGAGCCACCAGCGCTCCACCTGATCGTGGTTAGGTGGAAAGTTTCTCACATAACAGTCTCCTATCCTGGACCTATTATGTTTTTGGTTGGTCCTATTTTCATAGTGACCTCCTTACTGACGGTCCGGACCAAAAGGGGACGCCCCGTAAAGCGGGACTCCAGTACAGGAGGGTGGGTGAGTATGTAACCCTTTCTGCTTATGGGTGTTATGTTGCTGGTGGTTATGTCTTCTAACAGACTCTGTGAGTTTCCTTTTACAGTGCTCAGTTCCAGCCTTGTGCTCTGGCCACGATCACACGCTTTCGGCAGGCGGCCGTGCCGCGTGGGTTCGCCCCCCCAGGGCGCGACACCCACCGCGGAGCGAGTTCCACGTGCGGGAAGCAAGCGCTCTGCGGTTGCTCGTCCCACACCCCTCCCGAGGAGCCTGGCTGATCGTCAGAACTGGCATAGCACTGCAGGGAATATCATGGATATCCGGCCAGGTCACCCTGAGGGGCCGCCTGGCCGCTTGGCGCATCCGGGGAGGTGGTAGTTACGGAGTCCTTCTGTATGTACTGCCTCAGGTGATGCTCCCCTCGCTTGAGGGTTGGAGCTCGCCTCTCCCGTGCGATCCAGCGCCTCTGCGATGCTTAGGAACCTTTCTGTACACACGCTAAGCCTGTGTACTGTCTCAAAACCACATGGTGGTCAGTGTGCACGTGAACACTTTGCGCACTGTCTCAAATCCACGTAAGTGGTAAGTGTGCACGCAAGGCTCTGCGCACTTTCTAAAATCCTGTACGGTAAGGGTTACGCGCTCCGCTTCGTTCCCTTTCTTAAGATGATTAGCCCCGGGGTTCCTTGGGCTTCATCCAACCAGTGTGTATTTGTTATACACCTCAAGCACCGCCCCTTAACATGGGGGGCTGTGTGGACTCCCGCATATTGTGGTCTTTTCAGATAGTAGGCTTCACCAGGCCTCTCTGATGGTGAGCTCTCACATACTGTGGTTGTCAGGTAGTAGGCCTCACCAGGCCTCCCTGGAGATTTAGCTCCCACATGCTGTGCGTTTCCACTAAAAAAAACAAAAAAACAAGCTCCCACGGTTTGTGGTTGTCAGGTAGTAGGCCTCACCAGGCCTCCCTGGAGTCGAGTTCCATATTAACTTCCACTGAGGTGGTTATCAGGTAACCGGTAGTAGGCCTCTCTAGGCCTCTCTGTTGGTGAACTCCCACATATTGTGGTTATCAGATAGTAGGCTTCACAGGTCTCTCTGAAGGTGAGCTCCCACATACAGTGGTTGTCAGGTAACTTTTTTCTGTACACACGCTAAGCCTGTGTACTTTCTCAAAACCACATGGTGGTCAGTGTGCACGTGAACACTTTGCGCACTGTCTCAAATCCACGTAAGTGGTAAGTGTGCACGCAAGGCTCTGCGCACTTTCTAAAATCCTGTACGGTAAGGGTTACGCGCTCCGCTTCGTTCCCTTTCTTAAGATGATTAGCCCCGGGGTTCCTTGGGCTTCATCCAACCAGTGTGTATTTGTTATACACCTCAAGCACCGCCCCTTAACATGGGGGGCTGTGTGGGCAATTCTCGCGGTAGTTTAGCAGCGCTCCCCTTTTCTAAAAGGGTCGCCTATGAGCATGCTGCTCGGAGCTCGGAGTCCTCCTCTCATGGGAGACTGAATTCTCGTTTTTTTCATCAGAGCGCTCCAGTACTACATACTGTTTTGAGACGCACTGTGAGAGCAGACATCCTGCTGAGGCAGGGGCTGAGGCTCGGGGAATGGCGCCTTCGCACCAAGGTGTTGAAGTAGAGTTAGAGAGATTGGCCAGACCTGGGTGGATCGGTTTTGCGGCTCAAGAGAGCGTCGCACTATCCCCTCTGGCTTCCTCTGACTCATCCAGCTCCATTGGGGCTGGACGCCATGGTACAGGCGTGGCCGAGGCTTCATCTGTATGTTCCGTCCTCCAATTGCTCTGCTCCCGGGCCATTCCATCTACGAGCTGCTCTTATCAGAGTGCCACGAGAGCCCCTCCTTTGTGACAGGCAAGACTTGGTAATAAACAGTGCTAAGTTCTTAGCCGTATCCCTTTAAAGGAATCTTTCGTGATTCCAAGCCTTCAGCTCTACCCCGGGCCGAGGTCCTTCAGGTAAGTTGGGTATGTAGCTTTGGCCATAAGGGATAATGTCATGGACAGCCGTCGAACCGTCCCAGGGGCGACTCCCGGTGAAATGGTAGAGTTGGTACTTAGTGTTTGCCATGATTCTGGCCTGCACTCCCCTCAGCATGGCGGCGTGGGTATACTGTTCCCCATAGTGTCCCTTCAGAGGACGCAGTTCGAAGTTCCCTTGACAGGGAACGAGACACTGCGTCCTCTAGCTCCCTGCCATGCTTCGGACGCAAGCTTCACGAAGAAGATAAGTGACGGGTCCTACGGGCGCGTATTTATAGTCGCGCCGGTAGCGACGTCAGAGGCTGTCGCCGGCCAACACATTGGCGTTTTTCAAAGTATGCTTCAGACACGGGTCACGACGAGGTGTTCCCCATAGTGTCCCTTCAGAGGACGCAGTGTCTCGTTCCCTCTCAGGGAACCATGGTTACATTCGTAACCTGAGACGTTTTTGAGGTTAAAAACATGTACGATTTCTGTGTGTGTCAATGAAAGGGTATAAAAAGATAAAACAATATGCAAATGAATGTGAAGTATTTTTTTATTTTATTTGTTTTTTATATTACAGACTTGTGAAGGTTGTATTGAAACATAGTTAGTGATTCCACCTTATAAAAACAGAGTTATAACTAATACCATTTTGAGGAAGCGGTTATACAGTATGTTTCTCACTAAACCTTATTGTATACCTGCAGAACACTTGGAATATACATCACGATACATAAGACCACTCTGTGATACTTTGGCTTCTATTTTAACAGCGTAATGTTATTCGCCATACACTGACATTATATGGGCAAGCACATTTGGGCACAAAATTCAAGGGTGAGTAGATGATTATTTATTTTTTTTGGGTAAACTATAACCCTTTAAGGAAAAGCATTTAACTCACTGTAAAAGTATATATTTTTGTTGTAAAAAGAAGTCTATCTTACTGGAAAATAGGTTGTGATTCCTGAATTCAATGTTGATCTCAATGCGCTGAGGCAGGGCTCCGTCTATCAAAATGAATGCTCATAAATGGGACAGCACATAAATAAATTACATGTATGTTTAATTCTCCAAGTCTTGTGAGGGCACAAATTCACTTTGAATGGTGAACAATTTAACTCACTCAGTATAGAGAGTTTGAGTAATGTATATTGAAAAGTTATTTACAAATATATAAAAATGAATATATATGAAAATATATGAGTATATGAAACAAACACACACACACACACACATATATATATAATAGTCACCCACTATCAGAGTCCTTGGTTCGGCTGCGCTCTTAGCTGCTCGTCCTTGAGCGCCTGTTAGTAGCGGAGTGCTGGCTGATCCGATCCATGTTTAATCACATTTGGGGATTCCTCACCCACATTCATTAATGCTTCAAATCTGTTCTCCAGATGTATAGGGGGTGGTAGAATACCAGGATTCACAAGCCTTGTCATAGTCGAATCTGGAGTAGAGGAAGCTATGGCAGCAATATGTCTCGTGTTGCTTTTGGTCTCGCTCCCTGTGTGTGCCATCGATTAGTGTGGCGATCAGTTTCGGCTTGTTCCTCTACACTTGGTGTAAACTATTGAGATTCAGAAGATTCATGGGACTCACCGGCTGTATGCTGAGGGGGTGATTTTTGTAGTATTATTCCAGTCCCAAAGAGTTTTTAGTTTTAGCGTTTGTGCCAAAAATCTGTTGTTTGAGCACTGTGCTGATCTGCTGAAGTAAAAAACTGCTGAAGTAAAAAATCTGAGAAAAGTACAGAAATAAGAAGCAAAGCACAGAGCAGTAAGATAGAACGTCCGAATGTTAGCAAAGGCGGAAGCTAAAAAAAAAGAAGGTCTTTGTATTTTTGTATTTTGGTTTTTTTTATTTTTTATTGTGGTCTTTAAAAACAATGTCTTAGGACTGTAATGTGTTCATTTGTAGGAGATGTTCATATATTTGTAGTTTTGATACCATTTCAGGTCCAAATGTTAATGATCTCTGTGATCATCATTTGCTGGGCAGAACTGCATTGTGTTAGATGTTTTATTCTCATATATGGATGATTGACAGCTGAAATCACATTGAATGTTATACTTTTTCATGGGAAGCCCCTTACAAAGCTTTAAATTGCTGAATATTGAAATTAATCAAACAACAAACATGACCATTTAGATTTGACTTTTTTACATATTTATATATTACAATATTCAACAAACGGTCAAAATGATCAGTAAAGAGATGGAAACTCAGTTTGTGCAGTTTGTGGCACAGAGAGCACACTTTCACTTTTAGCAATAACAGACATTTAAAATGAATCAATCTTTAAGTCATATATTATTTATTTTATTAATAATTTTTCATTATACTGATGGGTGTATGTTTTGAAGCCAGATTCAGACGTGAGGACTAATGAAACTCAAGTTCAGACTGACGTCTCATCAGCGTTGGGTTCTGTGTGTGTTTGTGGCGTCTGAACATCTCTGAGATTTTCTCTGCAGACCAAACCACACAGAATAGAGTCTGAAAACACTCTCGAATTAATCAAACAGAAAAACATTACCCAACAAGATGAGCTGACATATGAGTGTAAATGAAAGAAATTCACACAGATGATGAACATGAAAGGTAAGTACATCAAAACATATGTAAGAATAGCAACAGTGAGCACCGAACAGTTTTTTCTGACAGGAGTGGAAGAGGCTTTACAGCTGATTGTAGATGATACAGACAATACGATCAGAGGAACAACACTTGTGCTGAGACTGAATAATGACATGTTTGTAATTTGAAATTCCGGATACGAGAAAAGAAATAATGCACTCACTATAGAAAAAAAAAGCACAAGGATGGAGATTATGATGTAACAGGGCAGTGAGAAAATACGAGCAGACCAAAGTGGATATTTCAGAGTCAAGATCCCCTCCAGAGCCACCAGCTGATGCAGATGAAAACCAAACCAATGTAATCCCAACCAAAACAGAACAAGCTCAGGGATAAAGTATCTGAAATCTGTCAGTATATCTCTCAGTATATATAGATTAAGGGGCAATTGTATCAGGTCATTGAAGAGGAGGAGGAGGATGAAGACTGAGATTCGGTCTCTGATCTTTCTGTGAAGCCACAGAAGACGAAAAGCCCAAACCAGAGCTGGAAGACCCACACAAACACTAGTGATGAAGAAGATAATCCTTATGATATCTGAAGAATCATATATTTGAGTTTCAACAATCAGATAATCAGTAATATTGTAATAATAACCAGTATCAAAATAATAACTGTGCTCACCTAACAAGGTCTGATTTTCACCGTTCATGTTGCTGAAAAAAAAAAGTTTTATGTTATTTAATACTGAGTAATAGTGTGAATTATTCAAAACATAGCTGTTTCATATATTCATTGCTCTCTTTAATGGAAATGACTTGCTCTAATTAATAATGGTTACACTGTCATAGTTAAATCAGAGCTCAGTGAATTTCTTTTTAAATCCATGCGGGCCAGATCTTGGCCGAAACTGTTTGCTGTCTGGGTAGTTTCGATTAAATCTTTTAAAGAAATGTTGATAACTAGGAAATACATAATAAGAATTTAAATAGAAAGACAGTAAACATCAGTGTTCATCTGTTTGTCTGTGTTTTTCGAGTCAGGTTGAGTCTGAGAATGCAGTGTACTTGGTGTGTTCAGACTAATGCTAGTCAGCTAGTCGTGTTCAGTTATACTCTACTGTTTTCCATCATTTCTGAGATATATAAAATAATATCTTCATTAAAAGAAGTTCTTGTAATATAACGTTCACATTAAAATCTGCATTAAATCAGACAGATGAGAGCTTACCTGAATGAAACTGAAATGTGTTACAGTCGCTGTCTTCAGTTCAGATCACTGTGGTTCAGTTTGTCTTTGTCTCTCAGAAGCTAATGATGTTTCCTCATCAGTCAGCAGTTGGTCGATGGTTAGTGGTTAAAGCTCAGTGTGTCTCTGTTCTCATCTCACAGCCCACACTGTTGTTCCAGTATAAGTTTTCCTTCTGAAAAATAAAGACATTAATTGTATTGAATGTGCACTTGTAGTGTAGGCCCTACTTTGAATCTTAAAAGTATATAAAATGTGTACAGGGTACTCGCAGATAATATAATATTATTAAAATACTTGAGTGTACCTAAAGAGAGGCACTTCCATGACTGTTTCTTAACACTCTTGAAAAGGGCCCTTTTCCAAACGTCAAATCTGCAGTCTAATAAAAATATAAAAAATAGAACTAACCTATTGGCCTATATAGAATACAGTCTATTTATATTTTATTTTTTATTTTTTAGCAAATTTAACTTCATTTGTTATAAGTTAAGATGTATGATCTTTGTTTTGTATGTATGTATGACCTTGTTGTTTTATTATTTCTATTATTTACTTATTTATTCTAGAAATTACAGGTAATGTTCAGTTGCAAAAATCCTTTTGAATGCAGATCCATATTGTGAGAGGATAAAATAAATCTATTAAATACAAATAAGCAATGCTTTATGTTAATTGTGCTTCATAATTAAAACAAATTGTATATAAAATATATATAAAAACATATAATATAATGTGTGACTTAAGTGGTTAACATTTTTAACGTGGCTGACACTCCCTCTGAACGGGGCCGTGCAGAGACCTTTGGAGGGGCAGGTGCTCAAAGTATAAAAGGGGAACATGGAACAAGGCTTTAAATGGCGCTGTTCAAGACATCAATACAGCAATATATTGAGATGCATTCCTTGCCGATTTGCGTATTGATATGCATGGTTATGTATTGATACAGCAGCAAATGCTTTGTTGCAGTTTTGAAAAAGAAACAATAGAGAAGACAATTTTAAGTTTAAAATAATAATAGCTCTGGGATTAGAAACTGAAATGTCTTAAATTGTCCCAACCTGAAGGCTTTTTCTTCTCTGTTCTACAGAATAATTAAGAAGAGCTGTTATAGTAAAAACTATAGAAAACACTTGTGCCTCTACATTTTCCTCTTTCTCACCAGCCTCTGTCTCCTGGCATACTGTTACCTGCTTTCTTTCTGTCATGTGTGCCTCTACATGTCCCTCTTTTTCTTTCTCTATCTCCATCTCCTCATTTAATCTATTTCTTTCCACTCTCTGTCCATCTAGGAACAAGGCACAATTTACTATTTCATTATCAATCTATTATTTTAACCATCACTACTACTCTTGCACCTAATCAATAGGTCCACCTTGAAAATTGATACAAAACATAAAAAAACTGATACACTGGAATATAGTGATTCGTATTTTTATTACTGTTGTAGTTGTTGTCTAAAATCAAACACCTTTGCAATGTAAACAAATTACAGAATACATTTGTTATTCATCTCCTTCACACTGCACTTTGATGTCAGGTATATTATGCATTTTTTATTGACATTGATATTTTTACATCTATTTCCAGAGAGATATTATTGAGTTTACAGGCTAAAGTGGTCTTGCTGTTGTAAACACTGTTGCTATTGTAAAAAAAATATTTGCGTCACATTTAAAATATAATTATATTTTAATTAATTTCTGAATTTTTATAATGATAATTCAGAGAATGAGCAAATCTAAATAAGCCTTACCAGTGTTGCGATAATTATTTTTAAGGCACTCAACGTGTAAAAAAATAAATAAGTACTGTAATATAATAAACGTTTAGTCAAACTTTTATTATCCGCGCTTATAACACTAGCACAGAATCAGTTCAGAATCAATCACCAAAAGAATCAGTTCTGTTCAGACGCTCTGTGTGTCGGTCTGCTTCAGGCTAAATCACACATGCGCAGTATCATCAGCTCCTCGGTTCACGAATCGGACGAGTCCAACAGAAACAGTTCTTGGTTCAGTGTACGAATAAATGTCGAAATAATTATTATTTATTATTGTTATGCGTAGTTTGAAGAGAAACATGTTTTAATCTTTTTCTTGGATATATATATATATATATATATATATATATATATATATATATATATATATTTTAATCAGGAAGAGGATGACGGGTCATAGCGTTTTTTTGCAGGGTCTTGAAAACCCCAAGACCCCCCCGGCGCCACCGGTGGATAGATGTTGTCTACAGCTTTTTACATTGTAGATAAAAACAATGTCAGCTTAATAAAAAGTCATTTATGCAGCATCTTAATTAGGAATTCTGACATCTGAAAAGTCTGATAGCCTTACACAATATGCTATAATATTTAAACTGTAAAAAATGCTGCAATTAGTTATAAGAACTTAAAATTAACTTTAGTTTAGATTAATTAAAATTTGTTGAGATAACTTAAATATCCAATTTAAGTCAAGCAGGAACACTTGCTTTTTTAAAGTTGAAAACTGTTGAGGATTCGGAAGCTGAAAGATTTACAGAAACACTCTGAGCAATGAGCCTAGAGAAATATAACTGATAATTGAGTTTGCTTAAACAGTCGTATATTGGGATTTAAGTTATATGTTAATTTTCCTGTACTAATTGGTATTCTAATAATATGAAATAAAATTGTCTTTAAGTAAACAAGTTTCAAAATCCTGATTAATCATTTTGAGCTTCTAAACAGTGGCGGCTCTAGACAAATTTTACTAGGGGGGCCAAGGAGGGGCCAGTGTTTAACTAGGGCACATTAAAAATGGCAACATATTTTATTTAAATGTAATGCAAATAAATACAAAAAGTAATTCTTGAAAAAATCTACACAGTAATTTTACACAATCTAAACATGTTTATAAAAACAAATTACTATTAGTACTCTTATAAAATTCAATCAGGCAATCATACATTTCATAATTTAATATTTATATATGAATGTCAAGAATTCAGAAGTGTATATATTTAAAATCCTTAGACTACACTACACAGAAATAATATACAATTAAATTATCCTTATTTTAAATGTATTGTGCAGGCTAAAAATATAATTTAAATATATAAGCTTTTAATAATCTTTCAGTGCGCAAAACCATGATAATATGAAACGCTTCAGAACTGAGCTCACAAAGTGATTTTAAACGTTTACGGCTTAACAGCCACAAGCGAGTCTTTTAAAAACAGCAACAAACATAAAATACAAATGCACAAAATAAAGTCATTTTATGCAAATCCACAGCCTTTTTATCTACAGATCAAGCGTTATAATGTGACTATATAATATCGGAGAGAGTTTTACCATACATCCTGCTGTAAATGGACGAGGTGCGCGCTATTTGAATACTGAATGATTGACAGCCGCAGAGGAGGGAAAACAAGGTTTCCGTAAACTTTAATTTAATGATGTAAATAGTCTTCTGTCCATAACAAACAAGAGGGTCTGGCTGCAGACATATGGGCGAGTGGAGCGCCACTCAAGAGCGGAAATACGTCACCTCCACTAGCGACGCCGCCGCCATGTTGGACCGGGCCACACTTTCCGTAGAATTACGTCACCTCCACTAATGACGCAGCCGCCATGTTGGTCCGGGCAACACTTTCCGTAGAATTACGTCACCTCCATGGCGGCGAGTGGAGCTCCATTCAAGAGCGAAAATACGTCAACTCCACCTAATTTTCGTTTTGTATTACTTGTTATATACATATAAAGGGTGCTTTTCATGTTATGTCATCTCTTTGTACGTAATGTTAATATGTTCTGTTACTTTTACCTAGAAATAATAAAAATAATAATATACTATTTTTTTACGGTTTATGACACGACAGATATATATATATATATATATATATATATATATCAACATTGATACTGTATGTATTGCGTGTGTGTGTTGTTTGTGTGTGTATACCTTTCAACTAATAGTGATCCTGACTATTGTTGTATTTATTTTCAAGCTAAAACTATTATACAATTTTTGTACAATTTAAAGGCAAATCACTCCCAAAATCAATGCATTCTCACTCTTTTCTCATAAAAAGCACTTACTTGTAAAATGCTTTCCTTAAAAGGTTTGCTCCTTTTTCCAATTGATATCTTTTAACAGTGATGCAGAATATTACTGAATTAATTTTTTAAGTTATTTTACTGTATAGTGTTGAAGAAAATTAATGGCAAAATGACTCCAAAAAAAGTGCATTTTAGCACTTGCACCATTACCCATTTTCATACACTCATAAAAATCTTTGCTTTATGGGTTTGCTCTTTTCTTTCAGTTCTTTCAGTTCATTCCTATTCACAGTCACTCTTACCATTGATGTATTTATTTTCAAATATTTCTACTGTATAGTTTTGGAGAAAACTAAAGCCAAATTCAACCCCAAGAATCTAATCGCATAAGCTTTTTTACACCATGTCCCATTTTCAAACATTAATAAAAATCTTTTCTTTATAGGTTTGCTCATTCTTTCACTTGATTCCTAATCACAGTCACTCTGACCATTACTGCGTAAATTTTCAATTATTTTTACTGTATAGTTTTGGAAAAAATCATTGGCAAAATCATGCCAAAATCAAAGTTTATTCTATCTGTTGCACCATTACCCATTTTCAAACACTCATAAAAAAAATCTTTGCTCTATAGGTTTGCTCGTTCTTTCAGTTTATTTCTGTTTACAGTCAATCTGACCATTACTGTATTAAGTTTCAAATATTTCTACTGTATAGTTTTGGAGAAAACTAAAGCCAAAAATCAACCCCAAGCATCTAAGTGCATAAGAACTTTACATCATGTCCCATTTTCAAGCATTCATAAAAATCTTTGCTTTATAGGTTTGCTCGTTCTTTCAGTTTATTTACTTTAGTTACTAGTTACTTTTAATATTAAAATTTTCCATACAGTTCTTGTACACTGAAAGCAATGTACTTAAAAATTTAGTGATTTCAAATTGTTTCTGATAAACTGAGGCATTAAGTTATATTAGTGGGTTGAGGAAAATCTCCTATTTGTTACGAGAAAAAACACTCTTGGATTAGTTGAAAAGTGGCTACTTCTGACGTGCAGAGTCAGAATAAGTTTAGAAATTTCAGCATGTTATCATATTGTGTTCCAAGCAGATTTGGCAGTTCTACCAACTCTGGATAAGGGTAGTGGTTTGTTTTTGTGAATTGTGGGGACATTTTATAGGCGTAATGTTTTTACACTGTACAAACTGTATATTCTACATTAGCAAACTGTATATTCTGCCTCTATAGCCAGGGACACACTTAAAGGGGGGGTGAAATGCTCGTTTTCACTCAATATCCTGTTAATCTTGAGTACCTATAGAGTAGTACTGCATCCTTCATAACTCCAAAAAGTCTTTAGTTTTATTATATTCATAAGAGAAAGATAGTCTGTACCGATTTTTCCCGGAAAAACACGAGCGGCTGGAGGCGTGACGTGTGGGCGGAGCTAAAGAATCACGAGCGCCAGTAGGCTTTTGTGTTGAGAGCGTCTGGAAGCTGTGACATTACCGTGAGGAAAAAAACATCATCCCAAACAAACCATGGCTAACAGTCAGATTCAGCCGTTTATTTATGATCCAGAATCAGATCCCGAGGCTGAAATTTAACAAGAGCAGCAGCAGCAAAGGCTTCTCTATGTGGTATGTACTGAAACTGTATATATTTGCTTAGCGGTTTTGGAAAATGACTAAGTTCCACTTTGTCGTCTTTTTTTTTTTGGAAAGTGCAGTTTGATGACAAAATCGCATGTTGTTTACTTGATGTGCTTACGCGCCGATAGCTAAGTTAACAACACAGAGATATTTGAAGCAGTTTTACTCACCGCCTGCGGTTCCAACACACGATTGTGACCCTTTTTTGTTGGGACTGCATTATCCTTAATAAGCGATGTGCAAATCCGGCGTCAAACTGGGCTTTGTTTGTAAAACAAGCATCTTCGAAATGCAGGGAACAAACACAAACACTTGCACAACTCCGTTGATGCTCTGTAAAAATAAACTCCATCCACTGGTCCCTTAATGCTGTTTCTCTTTTGGTAATCTGTGCAGGGTTGTCTTGCCCTGGCAACCAAAAACACACTTCTTTTGTGACATTTGGCGACGCTCTCGCTCTGATCAGTGAAGTCTGTTGTGCTCTCAGTGCTCTGCTATACGGGAGCGTGCTCTACCGGCAGAAGTGCCTCAGGACCCATAGAAGGAAATTCCGCTCCATCTAACGTCACACAGACCCATACTCGAAAAAAACTTTCCCAAACTTGTGACAAACCGGAAGGAGTATTTTTGGAACAGAAATACTCCTTCAAACATACAACTTAATTTTTGAAACTTTGTCCATGTTTAGCATGGGAATCCAACTCTTTAACAGTGTAAAAAACTCAGTATGCATGAAATAGCATTTCACCCCCCCCTTTAACAACTAGCTGAAACATTCTATTTGGGACGCTAAGGCTGTGATGTTAATGTTGTCCACTAGATGGCGCCATGGGATTGATTTTAACCCAAATGTGCTTCGAGAAGTTTTAGTTCCTCATGATGTGGTCATCTGTCAGAACGCTCAAATCACCACCTCTCTCCTATTAGACACGGGACATATATATATATATATATATATATATATATGTGGTACCACTGCTCAGTAAGTATGCTCAACGGCTCACAACCCTCCCTCCCTCCCCATTATAAGCATGAGCACACTACTGCGCACCTTCTGGCTGTCGTCTTCTTTGTTTCAGATCACTAAGGCTTCCTAAATCTTAGCTGGTGGACCCCAGTGCTGAGAGACACACATCTTCATAACCAGGCTACAGGATAGACGTCCCACTGCCACATCTACATGATTATCACCGTTTGCTTTAAAGACTTTATTAAAAGTCTTAATTGTTATGTATTTCTAAATTCATGGTTCCAGGGGTTCCAGCTCTTGTATGTTCAATTATTCTGGGAGCAGGAACCCCCATAAGGAACCATACCGCCAAAGATAAATTGTGTTCAATAAACTCAAGGAAACTTGCCAAAGTGGTTCCTGTCTGAAATAAGGTAAAAATTTCACTTTTGGTGATGTTCTACATGATTCATTCATGTATGTGAATTACATTTTATGGTGATATCATGAAGTAATCAAAAGTTACAGCATTTGGAATCAAGGTAGCCTTTCTCTTAGTCCTTGACAGTTTAGAAACTTTTGTTTTGAATTTCAAGTTTAGTCAAAGTCCTAAATAATTACACTTGTTTTATTTTACTATGAGACCTTTCAAATTACATATGACAAAAACTAACTGAGCTGTATGATGTTTCTGACATATTAGGGTACAAGGCAAAAAAAAAAGATTTAATTTATTTAATTATATATAGTTATATAAGTTATATAAAAGATAAAATAAAGAAACATTCTAGGTTTTATATTCTGCTTGCCAAGTGTTCAAAGGATATTTCCAACTGATTTCTTTAATTCATGGGTTTAGGTATTATTATTCACACGAAATACGAAATCTGCTGTAAATAATGATATGACATTTTCCACAATCAGAGCATGTGTTATGAAATGACCAGCATAAAAATCCACGAGAAAGTTACACAATGTGCACACTTGGAGTTTATAATTAGATGATGAATATCTTTAGATCTATGACAGATCATGGTAAACTCTTTTTAATCAGGAGAATTTCCTGAAAATAATGACATTCAATTATGAGAATGTTTTGAGAAGTTACGAATAAAAACTTGTAGCATTGGGCCTTTTTTTCTTTGCTGCATCATATGTGTCCCTGTGACCCTGTCTGGTTTAATGTGTTGTGCTTCATGAGGAATATCTATCTATCAATCTGATCGACTGATTATGGTCAATTTTGTTTTATTAATCAGAAGAATTTTCTGATCATTTTTCAAGATCTATGCATGTTTGGCAGGAGTGCAACCTCTGATTTTTTAAATATATATATATTATTTAATTAATTAATTAATATTTTGCTCAGCTCCATGTCATAATTAATTTTTATGTATTATAGCTTTATGTCAGATATCTTAGGATCTAAATGATGGATTTTCTGCAAATAATGACGTGCCTGTTTCTATGATATATGATATTTCATGAGGTTAGGAACAAAATCGCCATCACAGATATCTTTGATGTTTTTTTTTTTTGTTTGTTTGTTTGTTTTTTGCCAAGCTCCTGTGTAGTTTAATGCGTGTTATAACTTAATAGGAATATCTTTAGATAATGACAGATTATAGGGATTTGGGGCTTTTTTTAATCAGGAGAATCTAAATAATGGTATTTATTTTTGTTTTATGTTTTATAAAGTTATGAGCAAAAATAATAAAGCCCAAAAATAATATTACTTACATTCATTAGAGCTGAGATATTCGAAGCTTTTAAATAAATTTTGGTTATTTCATTCAGGGGTTACTTACTAATTAGATTATTTTTCATGCAGGAGGTGTTCTTTCGCTTTCATTTTTTTATTTTATTAATATTATTATTATTATTATTATTATTATTATTATTTTTGCAGCCATCAAAATTAAAATGTGTTTATATTTACAAAATATATTTAATCTTTTAAATTATTTTATTTGTACTTTTGTTAATTTAAATAAGTTAAAGATTAAAGATTGTATTGTAAAACATTTACAAAAACTCCAACCGATAATATATTTGTTATTAAATGATTAAACTTTCATCTGAAACATCACATGGTTTTCTTGTTGTGACTTTTACTCAAGTTTAAATATTTAATAACCATTTAAAAAAAAATTCTATTTTGTTTTCAATTCATCAAAACAGTTGGATCATAATATGAAAGTATACTTTGATTTTTATTCTTAGTATTTTTTTTTCATTTATCTAGATTTCTCACAATCCAAAATTATGATTCAGTGAATTGTGATGGCTTTAAGACCTCCTCCCACAATATTAAATAAAGCAGTGTCAATTTTTTATACTTTGCTTTATTCCATGAGCAAGCAGAGTACGAACAATGTTTAAGTAATGAAATCTGAAAACAGCAGAAGTCAACAAATTAAAAAGGGGGAAAAAAATACCAGAAAATAAATTGATAAATTACTAAAGTTCTCCGGGTGTGTGTTCACTGTGCACTTTGGACGGGTTAAATGCAGAGCAGGAATTCTGAGTATGGGTCATACTTGGCTGTTTATCATGTTAT
This sequence comes from Carassius gibelio, assembly GCF_023724105.1. NCBI lineage: Eukaryota > Metazoa > Chordata > Actinopteri > Cypriniformes > Cyprinidae > Carassius > Carassius gibelio. Next base: position 28,041,070 of record NC_068416.1, on the reverse strand, counting down.
CTCTTTTTTTTATGAATACATATATGATATGTTTTATTAATATTAGTCATGATAGTTTTTTGTAATATTCAGTGAAATGAGCCATTGTATACTTATCGGAAGCCAAAAATCATATGTTTGAGGGACATGGAAAAAATATTGGATTATAGGAAAGTCTTAGAATAACTTTTATGTCCCACAGAAGAAATAAAATCCTGCAGGTTTGGAAAGACATGAAAATCTGTAAATTATTTCTCAGTGATTACTTTATTATGAAGTTCTTGATTTTGGTGAACTATCCTTTAAGTAAAATACAAATACATCCCTTAAGTAAAATCAAATACATTACTATATGCATGAAAGTATACTTCAGATATAACTCATTATAACTGGATTATAGAAAAACATGTTCACTTTCATTTTATTACTTGGTACCTTGGATGATGATGTATTATAGTATATATATAGTATAGAACATCACAAAGTAGCAGTTAAATTCGCGCATGTGCAATAACGCTAGAATGGCGTTGCCGTTCCACCAGAGGCTGTTGCTAAGTCCCTATTGTTCGGTCTGAAACATAGAGAGTAAAAGAAATGGACACAGCGACCCCATTGGAACTCAATTGAGACAAGTGAAATCCAGTTTTCTGACGCGCAGACTCAAACGAAGCTTGATGACGTCAGCAACCTGTCTGACAGATGTAAATCTTCTAGTAGCTGTGCGTGCAAACTGCCATCGTTAATCTTGCAGAGACGGCGAGCTTGAGCGGGGAGTTCTTTGTCGTGAGTGAGCAGGAGTAAGTATTCTGATTAATAGTATTTTAAAATGTAACGCTAGTACGCCATATTAAGTTAATTGCCTGCGAGCTTCTCCTCCTGTCTGTACGGTAATGCGACAGAGAGACGAGTGGTTATGACGCAATCGTTAGCCTATTTTTTACAAAAACTGTTTATACGAGGCCATAATGTAACATAGAAGGTAATGGAGCCCTTTATACATTGTCGTGTATCTTTAGAAATAAATAATGGACAAACGGAGTCTTTAAACGCCTCAGATGTAAAGTTATTCGCTGTCAAAGTGACGCCAAAATGAATGGGAGTCAATGAGAATGCTAACGCAAGTGAAGGACATAAAGTTGGCTTGACGTTGGACGTTTGAGAGTCTCAAATGTAGGGACCGTCTCTAAAGTTACATGCGATATTGATTTACACTTTTCTAATGTCAGTAGCATTTGAGGAGAAAGACTTGCAGTTATAAAACAATTGTAATGTGTTCATTCAGTTGTCCGCTACAATGCACACCTTATACATTTTTAATATATATTAAAATAAATTATAAATCATTTAGGGAAAAATGAGGCCCATTTATCACTTTTAGGAACATTACTGTGAAAGTTTTTCTTCTTTTTTTCAGGTTCCCTTACAAAAATTACCCATGATTTTATCAATAACACCACAAATCATCGTTCTTGTAGCCATGGCAACTGCAAATTAACCATGGTTTTGTTACTTCAAATAATATTTTACAAAGAAGTATTAATATACTTTAATCTTTTTTGTTGTTGTTGTTGTTGCTATAAAAAAACAGACTTAAGCCATCAATAGCTTTTAAAATGACTTAAAATGCATTATATAAAAAAACTATGAGGCAATAATGATTGGTTAATAGTAACACTGTTAAAATACTTAATGTAGGCAAATATAAAATAAACAATTTATGTACATGTTATTAACAATTCCTGCACAGGGAGCCAAATGCCATTTAATCGCTACTGTTACATTTTTGCTATAGATGATACAGCCTATATAATTTCTTCAACAAAAAACGTGCATATCACAACCCTTACAAAAATAATAGTAAAACTGCTTAATTTAAAATAATCTTTTGCATGATTTCTGAATGCTTAAGACTATGAAATAAATTAGTCATAATAAAGCTATAGCCATGGGTAAATGTTGAATGCTACAATTGTAATCAGTAAATAATACAATTTATTCATTTACTTTTTTTATTTGATTAAAGCTCTATTTTTACCCCTATAGTAGGTGTTTTTTTTCCATCATCATATTTGAGGAAGGGAGGCAAAACAATACAATCCTGCTGTCCCGATGTCATCAGTGACTTTGCCTCACGAAAAGCTAGGAAAGGAACAATTTTGAGGTCATTGTTGTACAATTGTCATTGTTGAATCCTAGCTGTTCTTATGTTTGCTTTCATTATTTAAGTTTTTAACTATTTTTGTAAAATTATATTTTTTATTATATTAATGTTTGTCTATTTTGGTTTAATTTAAAATGTTGCACATTTAATACACATTTGCATTTGGACATTGGCAAATTATTTATTTCATGTTTTGTGACAGTTTGTTTTCAGAAGTTTAAGAGTAAAGTATGTTAAGTATTGATTTTTATTTATTTATTTTGTATTAATACATAACCTCACTGTATTAATTTATAATGTAACATTATAGCATGAAATTTGTGTCAATAATCTTGAAGCAAAGGTGACTCCACGTGGAGGGGGGCCCCAAATCAAATTCTGCTTAGGGCCCCCAAGAGGATCGGACCGGCACTGAATAGGTTAGAGATTAATACTTTAATAAATATTGTAGTAATATTTTGTAAATCACCCCTTAGATTACAAAATGTATGTAACATATAAATAAATATCTTTCTTTAAGTATCATCAAAATTACAATGTAATATAAAAATAAACTAATATATCATATCACCTGTTGAAGAGGAGAGGGAAACTGCACAGCTCGAAATTCAGTATGAACACATAGCCGAAAAGTAGGAACGTATAAAATATTACGTTTAAGTTATTATTATTATTTTTTATTATTATTATTAATTACTTTATGTTTTATTATTTTATTCGATTTTTTTTCTGTATGAGTACGTTAAAATAACTCTTTGTGTATCAAGAACGATCCTGATCCTTATCTTGACATATGATGAGTTTATTGAACCAATCAGATACGAGTAAATGTAGAGTCAGCGAGAGTCTGATGTGATTGGCTACAAGAAGGTGGTTAGACCCGCCCCCTCTCCCTCGTGCTTACAGAACAGTCAGTGAGAGAATCGCGCCAAAATTGTAAACGCAGAGAAAAGACGGAGCTGTACATAGCGGTAGCTTTAGCTTTTTGCTTTACATACACAAGTCATTTAGACATTTGCAAAATTACACCTTCACAAACTCAGTGTCTTTAGTTCACAACACAACATGCAGCTCGTCTGTATGGACAACATATCCCTCGACTAGAAAACTCATCTCTAAACTCTATCATAATGTATTAATGTCTTCAGCATTGCTCAACAAATATGTTTAGGTGTTTCTAGTCATGAAATTACTAGGATATATTAAAATTCAGTGCCACCCTCAGGCTGAAAAACTGAACTGCGGGAGATTCATCTTGACTAAGATTACATTACATTTTCATATTATACTCTGTACATTGTACCACAAAATTAAAGTAGATGAGCATGATGCTTTTACGTAATGAAGTCAACATCTTTTAATAAATATCTAGCTATAGGACTTTACATGCCTATTAATGTATCCAAATATATTACAAATTCTACTTCAAAAAGCATTCGTTGTGGGTAATTTTAATTTATAAAATGTTATCAAAAGCAACAAATAATTTATTATTAAATATATCATTTTATCCTTAAATAAGAAAACAAACTTAACAAATTCCCATGAGAGGATCAGTCATGCAGGTATTCTTTGTTGCATCCAGATGAATATGGGATTTAAATCCTGCCATGATTCAAAACTGAAAATCTAGTTCTGAAAGGTTGAAACTAAGTGTTCGAAAACTCAAACTCTTACAAAAAAAGTTTTGCAAGCTTGCAAAATGTAAAAAAATAAAAATCTCTCTGCAAACATTATGTTGTTTTTGAGATATCCTTCTTCAGAACTGCAAAAAAAAAAATTACGATGTTGCGCAAAGAATTTTTCAGAGTTTGAAATTTGTCAGTGTTCTCCCACTGTATTAGATTGCAACTCTGAAAACAGAGCTTTGCAAGCTTGCAAAGTGGTAAAAAAATAAAACATCTCTGCAAACATTATGTTGTTTTTGAGTTTTCCTTCTTCAGAAGTGCAACACTCTTTTTAATGGTGTTGTGCAATCATTTTTTCAGAGTTTCGAATTTGTCACTGTTCTCCCAGTGTATAGTTTATTTTCAAGATTTGAAACCTTGTATACCTGAAAACTGGTGTGCCAAGTTTTGAAACTCTGAAAACTGAGGTTCGAAAGGGTGAAACGTATTACATTACATTACATTCACACTCCTATTGCAGACAGTTTTTTTCAGAGCTGAGTTTACAACACCCACTTTGCGGAGATACGCCAACACAGTTGCGAGCTTGCGACTCACGTGATTTGTGGCAGCGAAAAAAAGCCTGGAGGGAGGGCCTTCTGCTCTTGGCCAATGCTTTGCTGTCTGCTGACGTACAGTCCAATCACAAGTCGTATTTACTGGAAAGGAGGGATTGACCGACTGCTCCGCCAATGACAAAAGCACACAGGATACGCAAACAGAGGATGCACAGATTTCTGGCCACAAGGCGGTCCTGTCTAGGATGGGGTGCGGTCCGGTTCTAAAATAAGGTTACCGACTGGAATTCACCATACAATTGCCAGTAGCCACTGAGTTTACCACTGATAGTCCGGCGGAGCATCAGTACACACTCACCTCACTTTCCTCACGCAGCGGACCACTGACTCTCTTCATGTAGAGACCGAATATTACTATTAAAGTGACTTCTATAGTGCATCCAAAAGAATATTTAGATATTATATTTAAATATTCAGAAAGGAGTACAGTGTATTTTTTACTTTCATTAAAATATTTAAATTATAAATAATTGCCTATTACAAATTTATGAATGCATGGTTAACTTTTTTTCAGCAATCACTATAGGCTATATGTATTGAGACATTTGAAAATCTATATTTTGTAAAAATAATAAAAAATCAACCTGAATTACAATCTAAACATCTGTATTTTCATATTTTATATAAGTAGTATATATATATATAAAATATAAGTGTATATATATATATAACATAAATAAGTAGGCTAATAAATATATAATGTTTAAAACATGTGATAAACTATTTTTTCTCCTCCAAAAATACCTCTAACACCAGCTTGCTCTATTCTTTTTCTATTCTATGTTTTCTTTTTTCTTTAATATATTATTTAAAAGCCTTTGTTACGTGTAAGCTGAGACTTGTTACAGCACTTGTATATCATTGCTCTTTTGTTGTTTTTTATTGCTTCCATTGTCCTCATACGCTGTTTGTGACAGATTGAGAGGATAGAGCTGACAAAAACCCAACAAAAACACGTCCTAAGAGTCCAAAAGCATTCAGTGTGCAAGGAAGCCTGCAGAATTAATAAATACAGTTAGAATGTCCTAATAATTTAAGCCATGAAAATTTTTTTTACGTTTTTATATTCATTGAACTTTAAGCAATTCTTTAGTATCAGCACATGTGCGCGAGCACAAATTTGGTAGCTACAACAGTGCATAGTAAGGGGCCGTTCACATATCGCGTCTTTTGCGAGCTCAAGCTCGTTATCTCCAATCTAGGCGTGCGGTATGTGTGCTCATAATGCAAGCGACTCGTTTCTCCAGATGCGTCCGCACCGCATCGAGTTAAAAACATCTCAACTTTTCAGAGAGCCGCAAGCGCACCGCAGGTCATGTGACAACGTTGAAAGCTCAGCCAAGATGAAGGAATTTTGAAATAAATTTAGTAGCAGAGCTACTGCAAGCGATTTTATGTTTTGCTAATTAATTTATCCTTTGCTGAAAATTAATGCGCCTTCATGGAGAGAGCAACAGCCCGAGCGCTTTGGAAAGAAGGAGAAAGTGTTTTTAGGCGCGACATGTGAACGGCCCTTAAAGCGGTGTTTTGTTCCTTTAATTCATCAGATTTCCAACGAATCAAGTGAGCCAGTGATTCAACAGTCCATTCAAATGGACTTTCTTGTTTCCTTTCTAATAGAATCAGCTGTTTTGGACGAAAAGTTTGATTTGAACGATTCAATAAATACTTAAACCATGGTTTTGCTGTCACCTACAGGCGGTTTTATTGTCATCATTATTTATCCATAACAGGCCTAAACCAGACAAGGTGCCAGCACTCGCGTACTACCAGCAAAAAAACAAACAAACAAACAAACAAAAAAAACACATTTAGCTACATATTTACCAAAATTAATCAATTTCAGGCCTCAGAAGGAAAAAAAGCTTATAAATACAGTTCAAATTTTTAAATAAAACCTTTTTAAAAATTATGATTTTGTTATCTGTAATCATGTGAAATTAGCTACAGGACCAACCCCCCGGCCCCGAAAAAGAAACTGAGTTGAGGAAAGTGAGTCGTTCTATACATTTTGCAACCTTGCAAATCTTATTTTTCGATCTTGCAAAACTTTTTTTTGGAAGATTTTGAGTTTTCGAACACTTAGTTTCAACCTTTCAGAACTTTATTTTCAGTTTTGAATCATGGCCGGATTTAAATCCCATAGATTATAACTCCCCATGTTGTATCCAGATGAATGCATCGTTCCAGAATATTGTTCCTGAAAAAACTAATGTTAAAGGGTTTCTGTCTCCAGTTTATATAATTGACATATATTTGAGTCCCCAATATTAAATCTTATTCTTAAATATTATTTTGCAGTGTAAATGTGATTGAGCTGGCTCTAGAGAATTGGAGAACCGAACCCCGACTGAGCCTGGTTTCTCCCAGGGTTTCTTCTCCATTTGTGTAACCGAAGAGTTTTCTGAAGAAAGCAGGGTCCCTGCTCACCTGTATGAACATGTCATAGTCCTGCTGCAGGAGGCTTGAGGACTGCAGATGTCTGAACAATAAACTGCACTGTCTGTAATGTAAGATGCCTAAGACAGAGCTGAAGGAGACGGAAGGTCCTCATAATGCCTTTACTGAAACTAATAATTATATCATTAAAAAAATTGAAACATTTGGACACAAAAAATGCAAATATTTTATTAGGTTGACCTGCATGTCAATGTGACAATTAAACAACAAAGAACAGCAAACATGCAAATGTGTTGTTAAATTATTGAAATATTAAAGGGGTCATATGATGCTGCAAAAAAGAACATTATTTTGTGTATTTGTTGTAATGAAATGTGTTTATACAGTTCAAGGCAAAAAAATAAAACAAATAAAATTGCATCATATGACCCCTTAAACTTTTATTTATTTGACAAAAGTACAAGGAAAAGATTTCAGATTCTAATTCTTTCTTTTTTTTTTTTTATAAAAAAAAAAAAGTATTTATAACATTTTAAATCTGTATATTTTTCGGCCTACAGGATTGTAGAATTGCTGGACATGTGTTGTCCCATGAGTCAAGAATCATTGTGTTCACTTAAACTGAATGTCAGTCAGTAAGTGCATTATTCTTGTACATCAGGCTGATCTGTGTGAGAGATCACGTGATTTCTGGTAAATCAGTCTGTATACCCAGCAAACATTTGGACGTCTTTTGACCGTTGAAAAGACGTCCATCCGAGACGTCCCGTCATGGTTGAAAAATAGTTCCAAAATGAAAGTTGAACCGACGTCTTTGACGTCTTCTAGACGTGAACTGCATGTCTTTTCTGCACGTCCTTAGACATCTAAACGTGTCGTCTTCTGGACGTCTAAATGCGTCGATTTCTGGACGTCGTTGTCTTCTGGATTTTTAAATGCGTTGCTGCATAGTTTAAGTGTATGTATATAAAAGCCTGCATATAAAATAATCACACACCCACTGTGTAACATCGTGTGCAAGGCAATCAATTACGTCTTGAGGTTTAAAACTTCTTGACAAAAGTTCAAGATCGGTCCAGTCGGACATGAACGTCCATAAAACATCTTAATCACGTGTACATCACTAACAATAAAACATTATTTGTGGACATATGCAAAAAAAAGGAAGCATGTTCTGATTTAGCACATTTTATTGTTTTTGAACAGTTTACCATTTGTTAACCAAACTAAAATACTAATTACAAAATACTGTATTATTATATAAAGGGAAAATTCTTTCCTTTACTCACCCTCATGTTTCAAACCTGTACACCTTTCTGTGTTCTGACCATATTGTTTTCATGTTTACTTTACTGGGACAATGACAAATAAGAATCTTAAAGATGATAATATATTTAAAAATGTGTTTTTCAAATGTTATCTTTGTATCCATTTTGGATTTCTGAAATAAGTTTACAGGCCTACCATTTTTTTCATCAGAATTATGATTTAATGAGGGGCATCACTGAATAAAAAGTGCTGAAATACTCAATCTTAAAGTGCATTATTATTGTTAAAAATTTCGATTTGCAGTGTTTATTAATGTTTTTAATATATAAATCAATATTAATTGCATTTATTTTAAAATACTTTAATCATATAATATTAAGAATATTATTAATATTTGAACATGTGGCATAAACACCTTGCAGGAGCCATTGTTGTCATGTGACAAGAATATCATAAAACATAAGACCCTCATCATAAAACATGTTTGAAAACATTGCTATTTATGAAATCAAAGTGGTGTAAATGATTTTAAACGGTATAGAACCGACATTAATTAAAATATTACATTTCTGAGAATGTTTTCTACTAGAATGTTAAAAGATGGTTTCTTTTTATCAATTCTTTATTAATCTTGTCATTGACTTACACAGTTGTCTTATAAACACAAAGATATTTGGAAGAATGTTTGTAACCAAGCAGATCTCACAATCCATTAACTGCCACTTTAGGAAAAATTATTATGATCGTAACATGAGGGTGAGAAAATTATGACTATTTTCATTTTTGGATGAACTATCCCTTAAACAAACTACAGTTGTTTGGCTCATTTCTTGTAACCTCCACCCCCATCTCTTCCCGGAGCAAGCTTCAGGTGTTCTGCCATTGCTGCATCCCATTCAGAGTCTCCACCTCTTCACAGCATCTGAGGCAAGAGAATACATTTCTTTTTAAAATAAATAAAATAAAACATTTGAGATAAATGACATGCACTTATTTTCAAAATATCTTTATGGTCTACAGCTAAAAAAAAACACAAAAAAAACAAACCTTGGACCAAGATGAATGAATCATGATTGAAACATTAGGAAAAAAAGGTAATCAACAAGCATTAGATTTTATTTTTATTGTACAAAAGGTGTTATGATTTAATGTGATGCCCTTGAGAAACAATCAGTGTAACTGTGAGAAAGTGAACAGGACATTTCTGAAAAGACAGGAGAGCTGTGATGTCCCCTGAATAATTAATTAAAGCGTACCAATAAAAATGACATCAATATAAGTAACTTTTAGCCTTCTAACGTTAGCTAATTTTAGCCATACTCAGTTAATTTCAGTTGACAACGTGGGCATCATTTCTCTCGGTTCCTTCGTGTCAAACAAGTAAAACTCAAGCACGTTAATCAAATAATACAAAATGCACTTACCCCACGGTAGATTTTATGTAATTTATATCGACAAATCTCCCTCCAAGAGTCCTCTTCGAGTCCTCTCCTCCTCGTGGTGGTTGCCTGCTTGATGTACCGGAACTTCCGGAAGAAAGCGAGATCTCGCGAGATAATCTATCCTATCGCGGGATTTTGTAATATCACGAAATATGTCAGTATGTTTTGTGTCTACATCTTGGCAGCACCGTTTTGGCAATTACATCCAACTCAGACTGAAATTGTGACCGGGTATATATATGTTTTACATGTATATGCATAGATTCAATAAAAAATAATAACAACAAATACATAAAACAGGTTGAAATAATGACTAAATTGCAGCATTGCTTTGCAATCACGTAACCACACTGGGCTCTTTGTGATTATTATTTTTTATAAACAAGATAAAGTGAATATATTTACTTTGTGTATATATATATATATATATATATATTTTTTTTTTTTTCCTGCTAGTCTTGCTTGGACATCTTTTCACAAACCATGACGAGACGTGTAAAAGACGTCAGTGGACGTCTATTCACAACCTCTTTAAAACCTCTTAAAAACTACTTGGTGCACTTTAATTAAATATTGCAGTACTAATCAAGGTGTAAGCACAGCTACAAGGATTTCACAGAGGGTCATGATGGACGTGTAACGCACGTGTAAATGACGTCACTAGGTGACGTCCTCTCACAACCGATTCACAACACGGGTAAATATTGAACTACACGTATCTAAAAGTCAAGGAAACAATTATACATGAAACCCCATAGAACTATAAACGTGTACAAACATATCTGAATGCATTTTTAGGAAATGTTCTGTGTTACATATTTCTATAGTCCTACCGCGACTATTTTTGGCCGGCCACACAACGTCGCCGTCGGACCAATGTTTGCTGGGGAGCGCTGTCTTGCTCTCTCTCCCTCGCGCATATTAATCAATTGACGGTCCGGAGGGAGGCCAAGATGGCAGCCGGTGCGGTCGAAGTTTTATGCAGCTGATTCAATTTTACTTTCCATCCCCTACATTTGAACGCTATTTAAACCCGGACGCATCAAAACGTTCGAATATGCAATAGGGCACTTTTCTGTTTTGTTTAACCTAAGTAACTTGTTATTTAAGTAAGTTTAATTTAATTTAGTTGGCGATCGTTAACTGATCTCAAACGCACATGGAAACCAAGGATAATACGATGAAACGCAAAGGAAAAAATAAGAATTCTACTTCCAAGTTGCTTACAGAAGAAATGGAATTAGATGTTCCTGTCGATGTTGTTGGGTCTGCTGCACAAATCGAGATAGACCATCAATACGGCAAAAAAAGTCCCGCTGTCACCCGGTCTGAGAGCCCAAGTCTCGAGATTGTCCATGACTCTGACCTAGATACGCCTGTGAAACCTCAGCTAAAGAAATCTCGAGGTGAAATTTCTCTGACGGAATTGCAAGATAACGTCATTGAGGCATTGACATCCAGGATTAAAGAAAGTGCAAACGACCTCGGCAAAATGATTACCAGCAACACGGTGAGCATTGAGGGTCTTAAGAAATCAATTGACTTTGTGTTTGAAGAAGTAAACGCATTGAAGACAGATTTGAAAAGTTGCAAAACTACCGCCAACTCAAACAGCACCAAAATCCACGAACTTGAGCAGAGACTGAACGATGCCGAACGCTATCAGCGGAGATGGAACCTCCATTTATACGGTATTCCTGAACATCATGAGGAAAACATCAAGCAAAAAGTCATCGGCGTGTGTGTCTCAGTTGTTCCCGACCCAAACATTTCTTTCAAAGATGACATAGATGTAGTGCATCGACTGGGAAAGCTGAATGAGCAGACCAATAGACCGAGACCAGTGATCATTCGCTTCGTGAGGAGATCTACACGGGACTTGATCTGGCGACAGGCCAAGCAATCTGAATATCTGCGGAGTCACAAGCTGAGATTCACCGAAGATTTATCTCAAGCAGACAAATTGCTGAGGATGAAGAGGTGGCCGTTGATTGAAGCTGCAAGGAAGGAAGGAAAACGAGCGTTCTTTGTCGGTGTGCGCGTATTCATTGATGGGAAAGAGGTGCAGTTACCCACCTGAAATTAAGTGATTTTCATCTTACATATGAACAATTTTCTAACCGAGCTGTTAAGCCAACTTGTAAGTGTGTGCTAATGCTTATTACACCTACTCCCAAGTAAATTGTGGGTTAATGTTAGCTTTAGCATTTATAGTCCCATAACCGGGTTAATTCTTTATTTGATTTAAAAGAGGATGGAAGTTTTTCTAAAACTGTTCTTGTTTCTTTTGTTCATCTTATATTCATGTCATTGTCGTTAGTTACACTTAATGTCAGGGGTTTAAGGTTTAATGTTAAACGTAAAGCATTGTTCTTATTTGCTAAACAGCAGAAATCTGACTTTTGTTTCTTTCAAGAAGTTCATTCTACTCCCAAAGATGTAAAATTCTGGAAAGCTCAATGGGGTAATGATGTTTGGTTTGCTCATGGGTCTGAGCGTACAGCTGGCGTTGCAATTTTAAAAAACAAATTTTCGGGGGAAATTTTATTTTCAGAGGGTGATCCCCTTGGTCATTTCATTATTTTAGTTATTAAAGTAGATCTGGTGACTATGATTATTGTTAATTTTTATGGGTACAATTCTAAAATTGAAACTGATGCTTTATTCAAAACTTTAGAGAGTCGTATTACACATTTTTTATCTAAATTCCCAAATTCATCTGTTCTGATAGGAGGAGATTTTAATATCACTTTAGACAACTCCCTTGACCGATGGCCACCTCGCAGTGTAAATTATCATAACTCCACACTAAAGACTTTTATGCAGAAATTTAGTGTAATAGACATTTGGAGAGAGAAATTCCCTGGTATTCGCTCTTTTACATGGAATAATAAGTCCTGTACCGTTATGTCTCGTATTGACTACTGGTTAACACCGTGCAATTTACACAAAGAAGATATTTCTGTTAATATTCTTCCCACGCCATTAACAGACCATAAGGCAGTATCTGTTAACATTTCGTTACTTTCTTCTCTTCCCTCTAACTACCATAACTCTTATTGGAAGCTCAATAAGTCATTATTGGAACATGAATTTGTTAAGTTGACCATTCGCAGTTTGATTGCACAATATTGGAATATAGCTCAGATTAGTAATAACTATTGCACTAATTGGGAGTTGTTTAAATTTGAAGCTTGTAAATTTCTTAGAAAATTTGGTAGTTTAGTGACTAAAGCTAGAAAGTTGGAAGAGGAGATGATAATTTCTAAAATTATGTCTTTTACTCATAAATCACCAAACTTGTCGGATAATGAATATCTTGAATTATTCACACTTCAAAGCCAATTAGATGATATTTATAAAAGGAGGGCAGAGGGTGCCTTCATTAGATCTAGACAGAGATGGTTGGAAAAAGGTGAACAGAATTCCTCATTTTTCTTTAATTTAGAAAAAATCCATGCAAAAACAAATACAATTGTGCAACTGAATATTAATGGTACAATAACAAGTGATTCAAAGGACGTTGCAGATTACTGTTCAACCTTTTTTAGCACCCTCTACAATTCAAGATTTAATGAGGATAATTCCTCTGTTTTTATAGATAGTCTTACTAATTCGAAAACTATAAGTGAAGCTCAAAAGGAACATTGTGATAGTCCTATATGTTTAAATGAAGTCCTTCAAGCTATTACAGAACTCAAGCTGAATAAATCCCCTGGTATAGATGGTTTAAACTCTGAATTCTATAAAACCTTCTCAGAAGAACTTGCTCCTTTCCTTTTAAAACTCTTCTTACAATCTATTGAGTATGGTAAGCTCCCGCCTACCCTGACACAAGGCCTAATTATCTTAATTCCCAAACCCAAAAAAGACACTTTAATGTTAGACAATTGGAGACCAATTTCCTTACTTAATAATGATTATAAAATTTTAGCCTCTATATTAGCTTCTAGAATTAAGACAACCCTGGATTCCATTATCGATGACACACAGTCAGGTTTTATGCATAATAGACACATTTCAAATAACATTCGCTTGGTACTGGACCTCATTGATTACCCACATCTATATCCAGATGAGAGTTTCATTCTTTTTTTAGACTTCCATAAGGCCTTCGATACTATTGAACATCATTTCATATATTCGTCACTACACAAATTTGGTTTTGGTGATTTCTTTATTAACTCCATTAAAACTTTATATTATGATGCAAATTGTTCAATCAAGCTGCGTAATGGCACCTCACCCAGATTTAATCTCAGTCGTGGTATCAGACAGGGATGCCCTATTTCTCCTTATTTATTTTTACTTTGTTCACAACTTCTTGCAGACCATGTTAAACCGAGCCCTTTAAGAGGAATCACTGCAGTTGGCAGAGAAATTATCATAAGCCAATTAGCAGACGACACTACCCTTTTTTTAAAAGATGCAGGGGAAATACCTTTAGCCCTTAATATTATCCACATGTTCTCTAAAGCTTCAGGGCTTTACTTGAATTTAAATAAGTGTGAATTAATGTCTCTTAAAAACAGTAATCTTCTGTCAATTTGTAATATTCCCATTAAAGATGAAATCACATATTTAGGCATTAAGATTGTAAAGAATGAAGAGGAACGATGTAAACTTAATTTTTCACCAGTCATTGACAAAACAAAGAAAAAGTTAAATCAGTGGTTACTAAGAGACCTATCCTTGAGGGGGAGAGTACTGATCACAAAGGCAGAGGGCATATCGAGACTTACGTATGCAGCGCTATCCCTAGCAGTTAACGATAATACTTGTAAAATTATTGATAAAATGCTATTTAACTTCTTATGGAAAAATAAAACCCACTATATAAAGAAATCTGTGGTTATGAACTCAACTGAAAATGGAGGCCTGAATTTCTTAGATTTTACCACCCTTAATCACACCTTCAAAGTTAACTGGATTAAGCAATTCCTTAAAAAACCAACATCTATCTGGAATATTATTCCTCAATTTATCTTTTCACAAGTTGGTGGTCTTCAATTCCTTTTACTTTGTGACTACAGTATTACCAAACTTCCTTTAAAACTATCTAATTTTCACAAACAGATGCTTCTTTCCTGGAATTTAATCTATAAACACAACTTCTCTCCTAACAGGTGTTTTATTTGGAATAATAAGCACATTCTATATAAATCTAAATCTTTATTTCTTTTGAATTGGTTTTGTAATGATATAATTTTTGTCAGGCAACTTTATAACCATGATGGTCTTATGTTGACCTACTCTGAATTTCTTTCTAAATATAATATTCTAGTTACTCCTAGGGATTTTGCTGTGGTTATGGATGCTATCCCCTCTGGTCTTAAAATTCTTCTTAAAAATACCTGTCCTCTGCTCTCTCCATGCTCGTTGGATCCTGCTGATACTGAAATAGGACGGATCTGTTTCTCTAATCCCTGTATTAAAAATAATAACCGTTGTATACGGGCTTTGTTTCAAAGGGATATTGTCTCCAGACCTGCTATTATATCATTCTGGAATGGATATGCCGATAATTTGTTATGGTTTAAAATCTGGAAACTCCCACATAAATACTTAATTACTAATAAAATCAAAGAAATCTCGCTTAAACTTATTTATAAAATTTACCCATGTAATTATTTCCTTGTGAACAGATTTAATTGTGAAATTGATACATTGTGTACATTTTGTGATCTACACGATGAAACATTTTATCATTTATTTTGGACTTGTCCTCATTCAGTTTGTTTTTGGTCAGATTTCTGTTCCTTTATTAAGGCTCATATCATGTCCAGCTTTCAACTGTGCTTTAAAAATGTATTATTTGGTTTTTTCTCTTATGACAAATCTTACCATAAGGAATATTATTTAATTAATCTGCTTCTTCTGTTAGCTAAATTTAGTATTCATAAATGTAAATTTGGAGGAAATAAGCCTTTATTTTTGATTTTAAAGGCAGAAATTTTGCAATACCTAAATACAATAGTGGGGCTGAAAAATAAGAAAGCTGCAAAATGCGTTTCAATCTGTAAGCATTTTCACATCTTTAGCCTTTAAATTTTTTTCTGAATTTGTATATGTATTTGTATGTCTGTTTATTTGCTTTACTTTTTGTACCCCCTGACTGCAGTTGTAATTCCTAAATGTCAAAAAAAAAAAAAAAAAAAAAAAAAAAAAATATTAATCAATTGACACGATGGTGTCGATATTTAAATCATTTAAAATGAGAATGTTTTTTGCTCACCCCATTTTTGTTTGTAAGAATATTTTTTTATTTCATATCACAATATATATCGCCGAAAAATAAAATATCGCAATGTAAATTTTTCCAAATATCGTGCAGCCCTAACCTTGAGACACAAAAGGTATTTTGCATAAAAGACCCTCTACAGTGAGAAAATATTTCTTAACTCTTAGGATCTTTATCACCTTTTAGTCCACGTCTTCTTGTAAGGTTGAGACCATTGTACCAGTCTCTCTGAGACAATTCAAATGACACCAAACATGACTGTAAACATCACTTGCATTAATATAGAACATTATATTCTGATATTGATTATTCTGAGTGATCTGGGTGAGGGGAAGGACGGGGTGAGAAGGAACTGTTGCATATCTGAGAGAGGCGTTTCCTGCATTTTCTCTCAGTGAGATGTGAGAACAGATGTCTGTATGTTAATTCACTGTGTGTTTACTGTATGTCTCAGAAGATAAAAATGTCTGAGGTTCTGTAATTATTATACCATGCTTATCTCATAATGGCTCATACATTTAATTTCCACTCGCATGATTCATTTCATGAGTCATGTCTTCCTCTGTTCTAAATATACTTTTCCTCAACAGCCTGATTTCTGTTTTCACAACATGATTAACTTGTGACCGAATCTATAAATGTGGAGAGTGTTTGTATCCTTTTCCTCATTACTCTTGATTGTCATGAGTCCAGACCCAGTGGTCCTCCCTCTCACCACCAGAGGGCGCCACTTCCATTCTCCTGGACTCATCACCTTCACTCTGCACAGCTGTGTCACCCACTCACACATTCCCTCTACACACCTGGTTCACTCTGTACACCTGTTCACATACTCACACACACAGCTGTTCCCCATTTGTTCAAGAGTTTTGTCTCACACACCACTCTGTCTGGCTGCATTAATCCTTGTTTGTATATGCTGTGGTTCCTGATACTCGTGTTTTGCTTCTTGGCTTGTCACCGTGATTTGTTTCTGTTTTGTTTTTGCCGTGTTGGCCTTTTTGTTCTCTTTTATTAAAAGTGATAATTTCCCTTCATTTGGACCCAGACCCTGTTTCTTCCTCTGCGCGTCCTACCGCGCCGTGACATTGATTAGAATTCAAACCTGTTCTCTTTTAATCAGTTCTTAACAGCAGTCATTGTCAAAATCTGCGGAGTCAAGTGTTGTTCCAAACCAAGAAACCGAGAAACCCCAAAATGCAAAAATACCGAATTCAAAAAGAAGAACTAACAAAAGCCACATTCATCTGGACATCTACAGCTGCACGTTTCTGTTTAATGTTGAATTCCTCTATTTCTGTTGTGGCTGTTTTTTCTGCTCATCTTAAATGTATTTATTTTTGACTCTGTGTTTGTGCTTTTCATGTTAGTATACTGATATATTTTAAAGTATAAGTGTACCAGCAATTTGTAAATATTGTAAATTCTTCAATCTGTACATTCTAATTTATATCCTTTTACTTTATTCCCTTAATTTTAAATTGTGTTATAAAAAAAAAAAAGAAAAAAGAAAAGATTTTACTGCATGTCATACCATGTATTTAAGGTAGAATATTGTGAAACTGGTCAAACTTCAGATTGTCCCCTTGTAAAACACAACCAGCAAATAAAAATACTGTAGTTTAATTAAAAGCTACTAAAATATGAACAACATTTCTCTTTCAATTGAGGATGTTGAAAAAAAAAAAAGTTGTATATGGCTATACAAACTGACCTGATTTAATCTCTTGAACGTAAACGTGTCTGAGCCTGAATGTAAAACACCTTAATGCAAACCCATTTCATGTTCTGACTTGTGACTGTTGTTTGTCTCCCAGATCTCTGTCAGTCTGTAATCATCTACAGCTTTAGAGAGAGCATTCCAGCATGAGATTATTGATTCAATCCTGAACTGATGCTGTTCAGAAATAAAACATAAGCTTTAAGAACTGCACAATATACACTGTTCACTATTTATAAATAAATATCTTTCAATCTCAGTCACAATAGCAGCAGATCTCAAAGCTGCAGTGGATAAAAACCCTTTTCAGCTCATCTTAAGGTGATTAAATGCAACCCTCGATGGTGATTTGCTTGATTTAATGCTAATAATCCTCAGTAAAGTGTGCACTTCACAGACTAGCACTGAACCTGTGTTTAGATGTTACTCTACTTTATATTCATGAGTGTGTACAGTCAGATCTCTGGTGTGTGTTAATGTAATATCCGTGATCTGTTGTTTCAGGATTTAAGAAAGGTTTATAAACAGTTTTGTAATAGTTATCAGTGTTGGGAAGGTTACTTTGGAAATGTAATAGTTTACAGATTACAAGTTACCCTGTTTATAATGTAATAGTAGTGTACATTTTTTAATTACTTTATTAAAGTAATGGAACTGATTACTTTTGATTACTTTTTCCAGATCTCTAATGAATGCTTATTTTCAGCTGTTAATCATTTTCAACCGTTTACACCACGCAGGGTTAACCTTACAGAAGTGCTCAACACTGTCACACTTTCACAATCCAACCTAAAGATTGAAAAAAAAAAATTATGACAGGTCCATGAATTTGTTTGTCTGAGTGTGAGATTTCGCAGTCTGAATTTGTTTTCCCAGTCCACCCCTCGTGGAAATTTATAGCGCAGAAACGTGGTTTGATTACTACACGTAGGCCTACTGAAGCCCGCAGAGTTTATTTGGTCGGTTACAACTCTGTGTGATTCTGAGGATCGCCTGTAGAGGGAGACACCTCACTGTGTCACAGGGGTCAAAGGTCGATGCAGGAAGAGAAACATTGAGTCTGTTAGTTGTGATCATTTATCTAGATTATAGATAATATTCAATTCATATAATATAATTTAAAAGCAGCTTCACATAACACGAATGTTTCTAGTGTACAGTTAATATTGTCACGTCACTTTCACTTTCACTTTATTGATCTGTTATCAGAGGTCACTGAAATGTTCTTCTGATATTACACAGATCATGCAGTGTGTGGAGATCTAATGCTGCAGATCCTCAGATTAGAGTGAATAATTGTCAGTATGTTGTCGCTCCGTTTAAACACATGAAAACATATCCAGATCTAATAAAAAAAGAAAAAAAGTAATTATGTTATATTAATTATATTAATTATTATTAAGTAATTAAAAAGTTAAAATGACTTACCATTATATCTCTATTTTAATTGTATCTGATATGACGCTGATGATCATGTGATCTGTTGATCTGCTGTAATATTAATAATCTCCAGTAGAGAGCGACACTTGACTGTCTGACTCTGACACACTGAAACTTGTCTCTCTCAACAAACAAATCAGCATAGTCCATATTAAATCTGTGGATAGTGACGTTTTTTATTTATTGTTTGTGTTATGCATAATTATCTTTGGTTTGTGATGTAGTTGGAAAAGTACGATTTATTATTATTTATTGATTGATAGATTGACTGATTTTAATTGTAAACAGGCTTGTTTTCTCCTGAAGCAGGACAGATTTATTACAGTTAAATGAATTAAAAAAATATACAGAAAATATATATTATACACGAAAAACAGTGCAAAATGAAACAAACAGTTTTGTAAAACACAAAAGTCTATGTTTGATAAAGAAGATGATGGTGATCATGAAGATAATGAAGAAAAAGAAGATGATGGAGTCTGAGATGATGAAGATGATGATAGTTCTTCTGTCAGCTTCTGTTGTAGTCATTAAACGTCTCTAAACACAGTTGTGCTGCTCTTCAGTCGAGTGAAGATGATGAATACAAGGCTCTGACAATCATTTGACAAATAAACCAGTTTATGTGACATTTAACAAAAATTAATTTACCATGAAGTGTAAGAACGGTTCTCCAAACCTGAAATCTGGTTCTTCTTCCACGATGCAAAGAGTAATTCAAAAAACAAAACCTGAAAATTCCTTCAAATTATTACTGTATATTGTGTTTCTGGTGATACATGAGGGGTGGCACGAGCAGTTACAAATAATAAAAACAATAACAATAAAAACAATTCTCTGTGCCGCTGCCGCCAAGCGGTTTCATATTCTCTGTCATTTCACTGTGTGGGGAATTGACAAATTAGCGCCGCTGCTTGCTGAGAAGATGTCGTGTACGAGCCGCCGGGCTCATCATCATCATCATCTTCATCATCTTCATCAGTCCAGACTACAGTGTGTTCAGCTGCTGGACTCTTTCTCAGACTCATCTGATCACTAACAGACTGATGAAGGGTTTCTGCTGCTGCTCTTCACAGTTTCTCTGTGTTTGATAGTGAACACTCACACATGCTAACAGTAGAAATAACACACAGAAACCCCTGGACGTGTATTGTGTGTGTTTCTACAAATATCCCTGTGCTACTGAGGACTGCTTCTGTGCTGCAGAGACACAGATGTGTTCAGCTTTACTCTACAGATATTTTCAGCTGTTTAGTCAGAAATCAAGCAGAATATATTCAGTGGATATATCTGAATAACACCAGACTAAAGATTAGATCCAGACTCTGATGAACACAACACTGAGAGGACTTCAGATGACCCCAGCAATGAAAACACACACACACACACACACACACAGATTTCACTTCAGCAGCTGATAGGATCTAATCTACTGGATTCAGAAGCAGCTGTTGAGTGAATCTCTGATCTCAGACGCAGTCTAATATTGTTTGTAGAGTTTAAATCTGAGTGTAAAGGTTAAATGAGTGACACAGAGCTGAAGAAGATGTAAATGTGTGATGAAACACACCTGATTCACATCAGCAGCTCATCAATGACTTTAACAGAAACACAAGACTCCAGACTTTACACCAGACTTCTGCTGTTTAACACAACACAGTCATTAGAGAACAAGAAGATGATGAGGAAAGAGTGTTACTAATAGTGTTTTATATTGATTATTACAGGAAAGATACAAACTGTTGTTCTCAAGCAGATTTTACTACAATCTCAAAGACTTCAGTTTCAGTTTAGAGTATGAGAAGAGATCTGATCTGAAGATTAATGAGGATCATAATGACACACATGGAGCATAAAGAGACTCTCATCACACACATCTGATGAATCTGAATCATATTACAGCTTCAGTCTTATACAATCAGCTTCAGCAAACTGCTTTAGAGAGAAGAGAGATGATGACAAACTCTATAACAGTAAAGATACTAGACATGAAACTAATATCAGTTGTGTTTGTACAGTATCATGACTATAACAGTTTTAACACATTAAAGTAACACACTACTGACTTGTATTAATGAAAGATGCACTAAACATATGATGAGAACTAGAGAAATGATGCTGAATCAGGTCTAGAAACAGCAGATCTCTTAGATTCACATCTTTATTCTTGCTCTACAGCAGTGTTTCTGCACTTTCTGAAAGCACGGCACCCATATAGTTACAGTAATGTATTTCCTGTCACTGAAAATAGCTTCTATACTGGTGTACAGCACGAGTTTCAGCTAAAAATGAGTCTGATCAGAGACAGATGTGAGTCTGTAACGGGTGACAGACAGAAAACTGTTTCTTCTGAAGAACATCACTGAAGAGAAGTTGACTTGACTGAGTTTGATCCAGCAGAAGTGTTACTGCAGCTGGACAGATGTGAATGTGTCTACTTTATAATACTGTAATGAATAAAGGTGAGAAGAGACGGCTTTTCAGCTTTCAGATCTATAATAATTCATATCTCATATGATCACTGTCTATCTGTATTATTTGTGTCACTTGTTGAAATCATATTCTGTCCTTGGGTTCTTGAAATGTACTATGTAAATAAAACATTATTATTGATAACATTATTATAGCTTTCATAGAACAGCACAACAGTAACTGAATAACTGCTTAAAAGCCATGCAAGACAATCAGAAGAATGTGCGTGGTAAAAATCCCTGGTAATGGGAATGAGAAGAATGTGGCTTAAATGCTGTAGGTATGTCATGAATCTGGTCTTTAATGATAAGGAACTTAACAAACAATGAACTGAATGTGGTTTGCAACAGAGAATGAAATGAATACAACTTGAAGATGAAGTGAGATTATGTCACTTGTCGGTTTAAAATTTGAGTTTGTTTTTTAAACCATACAACTTGAGGACTTGTCAATCAAATGTTTCTAGTATTTTAGTAAATATTGTTTATGGAAAAGCAGAACTTGCAGAAGGTTTTGTGTTGCTGTTACAGAGTGAAAAGCTTGCATGATGTTAAATGTTTAGAGAGACATTTGTGTCCTAATGATTAATAACACAACAGATATGAATCACAATCCACACAAACAATGTTTTCCTGTGTTACTTCTGAATAACACTCTTGACTTTTTTCTCTTTTGTAAACCACAGCAGCACATTAAAATCTCTTCTGGATCTTTATTCAGACGTCTACATTTATAAAAATGAACAACTGTCGGGTTACCAGAATACAAACTGTGCTGTGAGAACAAACCAGAATTATTTCAGTCAAAATAACTGAAACCCCGCATCGTTCATGTTTTCTGTCATATTGCAGTAGTCTCTATGAAGTTCATATTTATTATATTTTGGTCATTTGCAAAGTAATGTTTATCATAATACACAATCTGATGTTTGTAGCATTGTGTAGCTGCTGTCTTCTGTAACATTTGTATTGTCCTTGTGTGTTCATCATTTATCATTATAATGAATTGAGTAGTGTGAAAATAACTTGAGTCCCGCAGTCTCTTCTTCTCGTTCAGAAAGCTGTTATACGAGTGACACACACTTCTTCTGACTGAAGCTGTTTCCTACACGTCTGTTTTCTTGTGTATAACACTGAACTTTCTTCCAATCAGTTTAACATCTCATCAGTAAGATGATTAGATATAGTTGCACAAAATTATTTTCTCTTAAAATAACTATTCATTTAGTTTTACTTTAAGTAATAAATAATGCCATTTTACCTGTGTATTATTACAATAATCAGACTGATATTACACTGACTGAGTAACACATGTATGCTTCATTGTTTCCACATTCTTTCACAAGCGCTTGTAAACCAGGACTGAATACTGTTAACAGTCTGTGAACTGAACTCGTCAGACCGGTTTAGTTTTTAGTATTTGATGTTATTCCCCTCCAGGGCTTTCTTCTGATATTCTGCTGATAACATCAAACCCTCCTCAGCATTACTCCTGCAGTTTCTGAACAGACTCGCAGATGATTCTTACTCTTCAGAGAAAGAGATGAAAACCACGTATACAATAAAAACACAGAATACTCTTAATAAAGGTTTCCATTGGATCTTTGGACATAGAAAGAGTTTAGTTTTCACAGAAGTCTTTGTTTAATGTTTGTTATCCAGAGCAGCGTGTACAATATCAAATCAGACTTTTATCATAGAATCAAATATATTAGCTCCACAGAATCAACACGGACTGTAATTACTCTCTTTACACTGCTTTTATTGTAAAGGATTTATCAGTGGGATAAAATTAAGTAAATCACAAGAATATAAATCATATTTCTTACTTTACTCATGCCATACAGTAACCTAGTCTCCTTTAATTCAACACACACACACACACACACACACAACAGCTACTGTAGATCAGTTATGATAATAAACACTTTCAGCTCTAGATTTAATACACAATGATGAACTGCATGAACACCCAAGACAATAATATTACACTAAATATTACCAACAAATAGACTGAAACAGAGAAAAGAGAGTGAGAAAATACTGCACAGAGAATATAAAAACCAGATGATCAAGTATAAAGTGATCGTGCACAAGATGATGACAGATGACAGACTGATTCATCAGGTTTATTGGTCAGTTTGAGATTATGAATATGAGCCATTAGTGTGTTACTGAACAGAAGAACTGTACTTTCTCCCTAATGTCTCTAGAAAATATGACGGTACACTCTCTGTTCGTCAGTGCATAATGAGCATCTTTTTTTTTTAGATAATTTCATTTATTAAAATTCATGCTTTCTGTAAATTTTGTAAATATTGTGTTCTTCATATTTCAATAATTTGTGTATTGTTTGTTTTACATTATGAAATGAGTTTCTCAGCATTATATCAGTCATCAGTCTTGGCTCTTCTGTAGATAATGAACCGTAATGGACTTTAGATATCAGGATCTCTATTAAAACACACTGATGGACTCCAGTACAAGTACAGTACAGTACAACTGAAACCCATCCCAATGAATATTATTATTGCTAAATGTTAGAATAAAGTGACAACAACTCATCAATCAATTTGACAGATGTGTCAGATGTCATCATAATGTGTGACTTTAAACGGACGAGAAGGAAACAGGAACCTGGAGAACCTGTTCTGTTGTAGACTACACTAGACTCCTCCTCTCGTCACCATCTGTATATAACCGCAGCAGAGCTCTTCTCTATTGTGTGAGTTAAACTCTCTCTCCTCTGATCACATCTACTGTATATAAACCAGCAGCAGAGCTCTTCTCTATTCTGTAAGTTAAACTCTCTCTCCTCTGATCACATCTACTGTATATAAACCAGCAGCAGAGCTCTTCTCTATTGTGTGAGTTAAACTCTCTCTCCTCTGATCACATCTACTGTATATAAACCAGCAGCAGAGCTCTTCTCTATTCTGTAAGTTAAACTCTCTCTCCTCTGATCACATCTACTGTATATAAACCAGCAGCAGAGCTCTTCTCTATTGTGTGAGTTAAACTCTCTCTCCTCTGACCACATCTACTGTATATAAACCAGCAGCAGAGCTCTTCTCTATTGTGTGAGTTAAACTCTCTCTCCTCTGATCACATCTACTGTATATAAACCAGCAGCAGAGCTCTTCACTATTGTGTGAGTTAAACTCTCTCTCCTCTGATCACATCTACTGTATATAAACCAGCAGCAGAGCTCTTCTCTATTGTGTGAGTTAAACTCTCTCTCCTCTCATCACATCTACTGTATATAAACCAGCAGCAGAGCTCTCAGATCCACAGAGGACACGTCTCTCTCTTCAGATCTTCACAAGGTCATTACACTCTTCTATATTTCACTGTTTGTTGTATTTCACTGATTTATTTCAATCTGAACATTGCTGTTTGTATTCAGTGAAACTGAAGTGTTAATCTGGAGACACAAACACTTTTTACATCACCACACAGAGACTAGTGAAATCTGTCATTGTGATATTCCATGTGATAGATTTCATTTGTCTCGGAGGAATTATGATCCATATTGCACTAAAAAAAAATATATAATACATTTTTGGGTTGCAAACTATTTATTTTGGCTTTATAATAATTATTTTTTTAATTAGTCGAATAAATGTGTTTATTGAAATGTTGCTCAAATAAATTGACTGCAACCAGTTACCTTAATTTTTTTTTCTTCAGTCTATCTATGAACAGTTCATATTTCACATTTCCCCGGTGAGTTCATAAATAAGAGTACTTTTGTTCCAGATGTATTTATGTGAAATTACCCTGGAAACACTCATATGTGAATTCAAGACAGAAGACATCACTGTACTTCATTGCTGATTACATTAAGAGTAGCAAGAGTTTTTGGTAATCCTATGCTTAAACATGCGAATGAGGCATTATCTCATTTAATAGGGCTATGTACTCATTTCTCCAGAGGGAGGTTTAGATTGATCTGGTTATCACTCTGAGTTTATTATTAATTAATTTACAGAAAATACTGTCAGAATATGAATACATAAATAAAAATGATACAGTGGTGGTCATAATATTTCTAACACTTAGTATTTTCAGCTGCTAAAACTGGTTTGAAGTCAGTTATTTCTATCTTTTGCTGTAGTGTGTCAGATGGAAATATCAGTTTCCAAACACTGATTGTGTCATTAATATTAATAATGCAGTGAGATGTGTGTGCTGCACACAGAGATGTGATCTGATCTTCATCAGTCTGTCTGGAGTCACATGAAGAAACAGAACAAACTGAGACAGACTCAATCTGAACAACTGTGTCTCCCAGACGCTTCCAGAAAGTCTGTCTCAAATTAATGTTTGGAAATGGAAACTCATATCTCCTACTGAGACACTACAACAAAAGATAGAAATAATAATAATAATAATAAACATATCTGCTGGAAATACTAATGTTTTAACTATTTTGGCCCCACTGTGTTTTAAGAATGGACGACTTCATCTGAATTTGACATAAACTAATGTTTGATTAATTATGGCACTAGCTGGAACTAAATTATTTATGTTGTGTTGTCTGCAAATTAGATATAAATGAGATGTAGAAAAAAAAAAACAGAGAAATCAGCTGGAGCATCAGAAACCACAAACAAGCAAAAAGCACCAGGACAGAGAGAGAAATGGAGGACAGGAATGAAACAGAAAGCAGTGAATCAGACGAGAAAAGCAGAGAGATACTTGGGAGATGGAACAGTATGGAGACACTAAAGCCAGATTGTAAGTGTTTGATCATTATCTTTTAGCCGTCACACTCCTGTCATAAAATATCACTTTCAGACAGATTCATCAGACTTTCTGCACTCACCTAGATGTACTGCATATTTACAGATGTGTGATTGTTTCATTGATGTATTATTTTGATTTGTAGAAAAAACCAATGAGAATATTTCTATATGTTTGTGATTTCTAGTCTCACGTGATCCAGACAGACCTGTAAAGATTCATTCAGATGTCCAAAGATCTTCATCATGTTCTGAAGAACACACACAACATCAGTGAGACAGCAGCAGCTGAAGACCTGATCATCATTATCATCATCATCATCATCATCTTCATCATCATCATCTTCATCATCTTCATCAGTCCAGACTACAGTGTGTTGAGCTGCTGGACTCTTTCTCAGACTCATCTGATCACTAACAGACTGATGAAGGGTTTCTGCTGCTGCTCTTCACAGTTTCTCTGTGTTTGATAGTGAACACTCACACATGCTAACAGTAGAAATAACACAGAGAAACCCCCTCGACAGAGTATTGCAGAGTAAAACAGATTAATAAACCAGCTCAGTGTCTTCAGTTCACTGCACAAGAGCCGTTCTCACCCAGACAGATGTGAAATATTCATCCACTAGAAAACACGGAGAACTCAGTCAATGATCATAAATGTCTTCATGGAAGATGATCTTTAAAATCCCAATTAAATTTTTATAAAATTGAATAAATAAATAAATCTTCTGTTCTGCAGAGACACAGATGTGTTCAGCTTTACTCTACAGATATTTTCAGCTGTTTAGTCATGAAGCAAACAGAATATAATAAAATGTAGCACATAGCGCCACCCTCAGGCTGATTAACTCTATGACACTGAAACTCTGCTGAAGCAAGTACACCCTAGTACACTTCCTGCAGTCAGATAGAGTGTCTGGATTGAACTTTGACCCCTGTAATACAGTAAGGTGTCTCCCTCTACAGGCGATCCTCAGAATCACACAGAGTTACAGATCTACAACAGAGTTCCTCAATTAGTTTTCACAGGGGGCCGAATTCTGCAAACAATACCAAGCCAAGGGCCACTGACCTATATATCCCTATATAGGGAAGTCGTGGCCTAATGGTTAGAGGGTTGGACTCCCAATCGAAGGGTTGTGAGTTCTAGTCTCGGGCCGGACGGAATTGTGGGTGGGGGTAGTGCATGAACAGCTCTCTCTCCACCTTCAATACCACGACTTAGGTGCCCTTGAGCAAGGCATCGAACCCCCAACTGCTCCCCGGGCGCCGCAGCATAAATGGCTGCCCACTGCTCCGGGTGTGTGCTCACAGTGTGTGTGTGTGTGTTCACTGCTCTGTGTGTGTGCATTTCGGATGGGTTAAATGCAGAGCACAAATTCTGAGTATGGGTCACCATACTTGGCTGAATGTCACTTCACTCACTATATAAATATATATATATATATACACCAATCTCCAGACTCGATCTCTTCTCTCCACTTTCCCTAATTGCAGATTCAATTATTAGATCTGTCAGCATTCATATTTTTATACTTCAAACTGTAACACTGTGTCTAACCAGACATGAAGTAATAAAAGTATCTTTTCTGTGTAGTTTTTGTCCTGACCTGTGACAGTGACACGTGACAATAAGAAACACAGAATTGTGTCCACTTTTCTTTACTTCTCACTTGCCATATTTTTGCTGTCACTTCTACACTGGACTCCACAAACACTGCAAATCATTTGAGCTTTGTGTCAGCACGTCATAAACAGATCGAGTCGATTCAGTGCATGGTTGAAGAGAGACTTGAGCTTGAGAGGCAGAATATACTTCCTAAGACTTAAATACTCTGCTCTCTCTCTATATGTGGACAATTATATTCATAAATCAGTGTATCGCTTTTTTCAAAAGGAGCTTGTAACATCTCCATACGTGGTGTTTTATTGGAGGAATGTGGTTGATCTTTTTGTGGTGACTCCAATCAAACACATATCTTTTGGGCTTGTCCTCACACACAGCTCTTTTGGATTGAATTCTCTAATGTTATCCATCGCAGTGTGCTCCAAGGCTTCTCTCTGCTTTTACAGGATGTACTCCTTTAATATTCAAAAAGACAAAAATAATGAATGTTTTATTATCATCCTATTGTTACTTCCTGCCAAATTTAAAATTCACTGCAGTAAATTCACTCCTCAAAATCCTTTATATATTGATTTTGAAAAAGAGGTTCAACAGTATATATGAACTATAATCTTCCAAAAATCTTAAGGCTTTTAAAACAATTAATTAATTTAATTTTTCTAATTTGTTTTGTTAAAGCTTTCGTTTTGTATCATTTATTTATTGTTACACTCAAAAAAATGCTGGGTTGTTTCTGTAAACACATTGTTGGGTTGATTGTGCTGGGTCAAAAAGTTGGGTTGTTTGGGGTACTGTAAACACATTATTGGGTTGCTCATGCTGGGTAAAATGATTTGTAACGGGGTCATTCACAAGTAAACAGTTGGTTGGGTTATTTTGACCCAGCAACTGGTTTATTACTTTTTCATTCTTTGCGGAACTTTCTGGATTCTTCACTTCTGACTGGAGGAGGCACGCACTCGGAGCGGGCAGTGTTTTATGGTAAGTTAATATGAATGTTTACCTATATTTTTAATAAGTTGTGGTAACAGCAAGCTAATTTCACTGTTCAACATACAGTCTTTGATATGGAAGTGTGAGGGGTAACGTATTTATTCTGTGAAACATTAAATAGACACTGCTAGCCGGTTAGATTTTTTGACAAAATGCAGCATCCTTAAGTCCTTAGTTGTAAACCAGCTAGCCTATATATGCAGCCTTTTTGAAATATGCTGTTTAAATTGTAAATTAATCACGTAATTATTATCGTATTCATTGTGGACGTTGCGTATTTAAAAGTGAGGAAAGCGTTTTGTATGAAATCCATAGGCCTACAAGCGCAGTAAGTTAGTCCCTCACAGGGCTCGCACGTAAATCGGCGGGAAATAGCGAGTGAGTTGTGTGTGGAAAGTCTGCTGTATTTTAGAAATACTCGTCAGAAAAAGCAACTGAGGTAAGTTCCAGCACAGTAAAGTCTCTGTCGGACTCTGAACCAGAATTGTTTTTGCCAAAAAAAAAAGAAAAGAAAAAAAGGTTTTTATATGAATGACGTGCAATCTTTACAAACAGCGTCAGAGGAAAGGAGAAATAAATCGATTTCATGTTAAGCGTTTTCTCGCCCTGAAAAAAAATGACAAGTTGTTAAGATTTTAGGTGCTAAGACTATCATTTAGTAACGTTATTAAGACAGTGGTCATCGGCCGAGTGTGCACGAAGAATTTCTGAGGCCAAATAATGTTTTTTACGATATTCACAACGGCGCCATCTTTGCCATCACACGGGAGGCTGTGACGAATAGACATGCATCTCTAAAAGCAAGTTGTACTGCTATTTACTGTGTTCTGCTGAAACACTCAAAAATATCTGTCTGAGAAAATTCAATAAAACTCCCCAGTCAATATGAGCTGTGGAAAAATAGATCTAGGAGTTATATACAGCTTTTTTTTTTACTGCGGATGCCATTAAAACACGGTGAGTTTATCCTTTACACTGTAAATGCAAACATGCTATTTAATTAAAAATATTAATTTGACTTTAATCAGTTTTTATCAACCTGCTATTTACACTTGCTTTTAGTAAGTTACTTGTACTTTGAGGTTGAAAAATCTTACCAGCTCAGTTTATTTGAGTTAGATTAATTTAGAAAAAGTAAGTTCATGATCTGTGGGCATGCGCAGATCAGTCCTCTCTACGCTAGACGGCGATATTTGTTCACCACTATGGCCCCGCCCTTCAATAGCTACTATTGGCCAGGCGTCCATGCTTACGTACCTGATTTGTACAGGTCATATCCCCTGACTAACCTTAACCAATCCAGGTGAAATGCCTAACCCCAACCAATCAAGCTGCTTCGTAGGGCGGGTCTTGGCGTGGCGGGATTCCTAATTTTGCAGACATGTCACATCGATTGTACCTGCAACTGACCAGGTGGAGCTGGACCTAAACATCGCTTCAACGGGGC
This sequence comes from Carassius gibelio, assembly GCF_023724105.1. Lineage (NCBI taxonomy): Eukaryota > Metazoa > Chordata > Actinopteri > Cypriniformes > Cyprinidae > Carassius > Carassius gibelio. The sequence goes on along the minus strand of NC_068416.1, from coordinate 28,010,887 downwards.
TTTTGTTTATCTTCATCATAACAGCGATTCTTGTGCTTGGCACACTCATTTGGTGAGTAAATATTTTAACCTTGTGCTGACCGTTTTGTTTCTGTACGTTAAATCAGCGTCAGTGTGTGCTTGCTAGTACTGATGTGTGTGTAGTAATGTCGGTTAAAGCTAGCTAAGTTAACTAACATGGACATAACGTGGCTATATTTTGATGAAACTTGGTCAATACTTAATTATTTTTTCAATCCAAAACTTCCTCTGTGTTGAAAATAGGTAACGTTAACTTTAAAGACTAGTCACGTTCAAATTGAGGAAAACTTTAGTGTAACGGTCGCGGGCGTGCTCGTCATGCGAACGTGCCCGCGCCCATCTGCCATGCCAGTAACTTTTTACTGACTAGCATGATGATAAACTGATCCCGGCGGTTTGTGAGTTTACTGAGCTTTATAACTGTTGTTTATAAACTCAGGCAGAACATCAGAACAAGTCTGGATGTATCATTTTATTTTAAGATAGGCTGTAAAGTTAATAACAGTCTTGTCTTTATCAAAGACAGGATTACCACTGTGTTTCGACATATGATTGGGGATATCACCACAGTCAACTACGTTAACTTAATGTTATTTTATTTAACACTCAGCACTTAACACTAGTCGATATTCGTAGCTGTGCCGTTTCCATGGTTACCATGTGTAGTACCTAGATCAGACTCGGTACAGAGGAGTAGAGTGTCTCTGTCTGAAAATATATTTACACTCCGTTTATCATAGCCTGTAATGAATGTATTTGCTGGCATACTCAGTGGCTTACATTATTCTTTAAGGTCATCTTGTACATATGTACATTTTAATACTGGGAACTGTCATTGTGGGTTATAGGCTTATGTTATAGTTTTCACATGTACTTGTATTTGAGTTGTGGTGAGCTATGGTTGTGTTAAAATGTTGTATTTTTTTTTTTTAATTGTCCCCTTCCAGGCTCAAGCAGATGGTGATCAATCCACACATAGGTAGTCCCAGCAGTAAAAGGTATTTTAAAATAATAACTGTATTATTATTGCATGCTAAAGTAAAAGTTATGCTTACATCAGAGCAGTTGGATTACAACAAAAGAAAATTAAATTAAATCTTTCTTGTGTGTTAAAATTAATTCATCATTATAGTATATTTCATCATACAGAATATTTTGTGCATATTTTGAATTTCAAATATTTGATGTAATTAGTATTTCTGGACTGTCTCTATAGATACTGTGGGTTCGACTTATAGCCCATCAAGATGATTACTTCAGCAGTGTTGCACAAGCACTGATCAGAAAATACCCCTGCCTCGCTGAGCCTGGACCACACAAATGGTATGGCTTGATAAACAGCCTTAAATTTAAGATGGCCAATTATCACACAAAGCTTCGAAAAGCTGGATGTGAGGATGTAGCAATCCTGGTTGAAAATGGTTGAACGATGGCCAGCACTCTTCACAGAGAGACAGGTAAGCTATTTTGATTCTCAACCAATAAAATAATGCAAATCAAAAATAAATTCAAGGTGTGTGGCTAGAAATCCAAACACTTGTTGGAATGTTAATACCTCTGCCACCTCTCCATCCCTACCCACCCCTCTCTCTACTTCAGGTGTTTGCTGAGTTTAATAGAATCGCCAGTAAGAATCTTGAGGGAGACTTTTTTGAGGCTCAGGACCAGTACGCACCACGTTTCATCGAACTCTTCAAAACAAAGAAGGGAACTGTTGGCCAGAAACTCAGGGAGCTGATTCAGCACATAAGCTGTAAGGTAAGTAGGTTCATTTTGCTTTTTATCTGTATGATAGTTCATCAAATGAGCCGATTCAGACCAACCTATTTTATTTCCTGTCTTCTTGTGTCTTGCAAATTACTCTGTTAACTGGTCTATTCTCTCTCTGTGTATCATTAGACACCACGAGTTCTCCAACGAGAGACGAGGCCCTAGAATGCATCACTGTTGGTGTGCTGACAGTTGTCAGTGAAGATAGTCCTCATGAGGGTCAAAGCTCAGTGGAACTCCAGCCCGTCTCCACTGCCATCATTCTGGAGGGAGGTATTGTCATGGATCATATTAAAAACTTGCCTCAGGCAGTTTGTCTGTTGTTTGGGCTTACATATGTATTGCATTTGGATTACCCAAAATGCATGGCAAATACACTCCACTTCATTCAGACTGTGATGCTTGGACTGGGAAAGAAAAAAACTCCCATCAAAACTGTTAACTCTGAAGAACAGTCTTTTGGGTTAGAACAGTAAAGAGCTGTCAGATAGCACTTTGTAAGCTTTGCAGCCATTAATGTTTGATGCTTTCATGCAACTGTTCACGCTAATTTACGATCTCTTTTAAAAAAAGAAAAATTCCATTGAAGTCTGTACCATGTTATGCAGGTATGCTAATGGTGGAAATGGAGCTGTTTGCAAAGTGTTGTTAGTTGTTATTAGATGATAATGTCAGAAAATAACCTAGCAAGGTTGTCCTGTTTACATTTGTGTTTTTGGAAAACTTTTAATAGTTTTAATGTAGTACAAATACAAACCCCAAGGAGTGATTTTTTTTTTTTTTCTTTGTGGTGGTTTAATCTTTGGACTGTTCAATTTGGGAAACAAAAGCATTCGTTGTACTTACAGCTTTGATCAGAAATGCACTGATTTTTCCATGCACTGAAGTCCTGTAGTTATCAGGTTTTTACCTGTTTAATATTGGGAGACTCTTATTAGCTCACAGAAATGTGGTTTTATTTTTTATATTTTTTCTTTATTTTCTACAGTTAAATCAAACAACAACTTTGTTGTTTAACCGCTGTTTGTACTTGAATGTGCATTGAATAAATGTTGTAATGGAGCTGAATCAACCCAGTGAGTGTTCTTTTAAAGTATATGTTTGTGGTGTGTTTGCTTTTATCAGATAGTAACAGCAAAAATAGATAAAGAGAGAAAAAAGGCCACAGGTTGGACCTAAACCTGGGCAGCTGCAACAAGGACCCATTCAAGGAAATTGGTTTCTTTAATTTAAGTGAACTTGAAAAAAAGAGTGCGCAGAACTAAAAATGTTAAGTTGTAGGTATTTAGTAATTCTAAGTGGGGTTAAATTTATATCAAGCAATCCACACAAAATGAAAAAATTAAGTTAACACAAATCATGTCTATTAAGTTACATGAACATAAAAAAACGTATTAGTGGTACTACTTGATTTAGTACTGCACACTTAAAATAAACAAGCTTTTCTAACTCACTAATCTTAAGCTTACTTTGCTTAATTTTTTTGAGGCAATGAGTTTGCATACTTTTTTTAAGTAAGGTCAACTAATTACATTTTACAGTGTACAGCCTTGCTTTTATACTTGTCATGGCACTGCTCTGAATAAAGTCTTATAAACTAACAGATGACACCGATTTAAAAACGGATATGACCGTGGGCCGAAATGTCAGACATGTTTAGAGGGCAACGATGTATTAAAAGCAGACGTCAACGTTTTAAAAACGATCCCCTTTTAGACGGATCTGCGAAAATGATTTAAAGGGCTGTATGCATGCCAGGTCAGTAGTTGGCGATGTCACTTCGTCTAGAAACTCCCCATGTGAACACATCATTATCAGATAATTATGCGCAGACAGTTTTTGTTGACATGGAGAGAGACAGTAACGTTACTGAGTAAAGGCATCGTTTTCAAAACTTTGCACTTTGAAATCCGGTTTCAAAGGCTTAAGTTTAAACTCAAAATCCCAGGACCAAAACACACTGTTGTCGTGTAAATGAACAGCCAAAACGCATAAAAAGTTTTCCATTTTCAGTTGAAAACAGTGTCATGCAAGTTACTTACAGAATTTGAAAGCTAATCTCTCGATATGTAAAACTGGTCTTAAGTCTAATGCAACATTAGAAATGGTTATCTTTTAATTGTTTTGGTAAACTTGTAAGAAAGTGTCAGAGACCTGTTGCGATGAACATCTCAATAAAATCCAGCTATGAGAGTAATCTATGTACAGAGAACAGACCTCTGAGAAACATCAGACTTCACTCATCCAGAGACAGTCATGAACATCTGATCTTCCACAGCATCGCTCCACATGGAGGATAGATTTTCCATTAAAAAATGCATTGTTCTTTTTTAATATTGTTATTTATACATATAAGCTCAAATTAAATGTGCCTATGAAATAATATTCTATGGACTGAGGCAGAGTTAAAACAGACAAATCACGTTTTTCATTTATGGATTTGTTTCATTTATTTTACTTATTTGTAGATGGATTTTCAGATCCATATGTGAAACCAGCGGCTGTAAATGAACACACAGTACTTTGGAAGGTGCCCTTCATTTTAATGACCACTAGATGGACACAATGAAGTAATGAACCTTTTCCTGATTTAACTGTTGAAAGCTTCGCTGGTTCAGAAAGATTCACTTCACCATCACTAACTAGAACAAACAACAAAGTAAGTACATTTTATTTATGCAGCAAACGTAGTGGAGTTAAGAAGACAGATTCAAAAATGAAGTGAAGTAGAGAATAAAAGTTGCTAATATCTTTGCTAATCAGTAAAATCTACATCTGGATTGTGTTTTCCGTCGGCCCGGTGCAGAATGATCTGATGTGAGTCTGGATGTAGAGGATGCCACAGATCTCATTGTCTTGTGTATCTTCTCCTTACTAGAAGTTAATGCGTGGGTCCAAGGATTTCTGTCTGCGTCTGAAGCTGATATTGACAAAAAAATAAATCAATAAATAATTAAGATTTGCAGCACTAGCTAAAATAACTTTTGTGCATGGATTTGGTAATACATTTAAATATTTATTAATTTATCAGATGATTGTCATTCAAACTCATCAAAAATTATTTATTTTGTGGAATTTTTTTCTTCAGAGATGCACTTAAATAAATTAAATGTTTATACTAACAGAAGGTCAAAGTCCATTGGTCCATGACTGAAGTTAATGGGTCTCCCGATGTATCTCTGTTTGACCATCTCATCGATACTGAAAAAAAAAAACAGATTTGAAGCACTAGCTAATATAACTTGTGTGCATAGATTTGGTCATGCATTTAAATATTTATTAATTTAGTAGATGGTTGTTAATTACACTCATTCACAAATTATTTATTTTTTGGAATTTTTTTCTTCAGAGATGCACTTAAATAAATTAAATGTTTATACTAACAGAAGGTCAAAGTCCATTGGTCCATCACTGAAGTTAATGCGTCTATCGTTGGAGCTCCATTTGAATTCATTGAAACTGAAAAAAAAAAAAAATCAGATTTTAAGCACTAGCTAATATAACTTGTGTGCATAGATTTGGTCATGCATTTAAATATTTATTAATTTAGTAGATGATTGTCATTCAAACTCATTTAAAGGTGCAGTAGGGAACTTTCGTAAAAAAATATTTTTTACATATTTATTAAACCTGTCATTATGTCCTGACAGTAGAATATGAGACAGATAATCTGTGAAAAAAATCAAGCTCCTCCAGCTCCTCCCAGTGTCCTATTGCCATTTGAGAAACTCCATCGCTCCCGGTAAAAAACAACCAATCAGAGCTGCGGTCCGTAACTTTGTTTGTGTTCAAAATGTAGAAAAATGTATATAATAAGCGAGTACACCATGAATCCATTTTCCAAACCGTGTTTTTAGCTTGTCCTGAATCACTAGGGTGCACCTATAATAAGTGTTTATATTCGGACTATTTTAGATTGCTTCGGGGGTACCGCGGCGGAGTAACCCAGTACCTTTGTGATTCTTCATAGACATAAACAGAGAGAAGTAGTTCCGGCTACGATGTTCTTCCGCAAGATGCAAGCAGTTCTGTTTATTAACCGCTAGAGCGTCAAAAGTTCCCTACCGCAGCTTTAAGGAAAACAACAAGTAATTCAGCATGGAGGCAGTAACATGATAATTGCTGTGATAAAAAGTTACAAAATTGTTCAAAGTACAGGCTAGAAAAGATATGAAACTATAAGCTATGTTAAGATTGAATGTGCATACATTACAAGAAAAAAAGAGTGTGTGTGGACTATCAGGATTCAGTCAAGTGATCACAGAAAGCTCTTTACATGCTTCATGAAAACTGAAAGAGACTCAGATATTTGGGAAGATCATTAATGAGGATCAGAAGAGAGAAGGCTCAGGAAAGGGGTTTTGTGAATCTCTGTGATGGTATCATGAGACACCTCTCAAGCTGAAATGACCAGTGTCTTACCCGAGGGACAGATCCTTCATGGGTTGCTTGCAGGTTGATTTGGGTGATGGAGAACTCATATTATAGTCCTGATCTTCACTCTTTTCACTGCAGGGAATAATTCTAGAGTCACTGTTCTCCAGCTGTCACATGAAGATAGAGTTAGCTGTTTTCTTTATTTTCCAGAAGTACAATGATACACATATTTTACTCAAACACAGAGAAACTGAATCATCTGCACAGTCTAAAATGGACAACAACAACAATAATGTAGAAGGTGAAGACATTATATTGTACTGGAACATCTGCTTTCCACTAATTTTATGTATTCATCTCAATACTGAATTATTCATGTATCCAGCTTGCTGACCACTTATATCTTAACCCTGTTCAGCACTGTTTAAAGGAAATGTATTTAAAATATGTATTTGATTATTTGATTGTGAACTTTTTTAGGATATCGGAGCTAAAGTTCACTGCAGATCCGTTAATAATTCACCTTAAACATCTTGAGTTATAGGCTACTCTGGTACATTTACGTACTTCCTTGTTACTGATTATTGAGTTACCAATACAGTATAATTTCACCTGTTTTTTTTTAATAGTTTCATATTAAAGTGGTTATTTTTTATGTCGTCCAGCATTTATTTTGTACAGTGATCGTATACCACACACTGTAAATGTAACGCAGAAGTTTTTCTCAATCCGCTCATCGAGATCAGAACTCATTAATGTCTGTATAACAAATCAACAAGCAGATGGTTATTATTTTTATATAATGTGATCAATGTGCAATAACGCCTCTGTTCGTTTTGTTAGTTAAATATCTTTAAAATCTAATAATTTACGATCAAACTTGTATTTTGTTGAAGCTGATCAAGAAATACTCGTGTATAAAACAATTAGTCTATACAAGGACTTATTTCTACATGTAGGTATGTAACAAAGGTCTGGATATCACAATTAAATCTCAATAGTAGTCATGTCCTTTACTTAAGCACTGCTATCGTCAAAGTTTCGCCATTTTGGTTATTGGTAAAACAAATATATATACATAATAATTCCATAAAGTAGATGAAAGATCAAATAACATCTCATTATAAATGACAAGCCATGAAGAATAAATTCTTAACTTACCTTAAAATATCAGAAATGTTTCTTATTTACTCAGTGTTTACAAGTTCACAGCCACGAAATGGCATTTCTTTTTTCTTCCTTTACTTTCGCTTTTACTCGAGTCGGGTGTTGTTTTCTTTTAGAGCAAAAGTGGGCGTTTATCACCTTGTGGGTGTTTTCAAACTGCTGGGTGTTTCTAAATCATGCAATCAAACCCTTACCCAACCCCACCCCTAAACCTAACGTCACTATGATGTCAGCCAATCAGGTGTCATGGTGTAAAAACACCCTGATCTGGTAACTCCCATTACTTTCCTGCAGGGACCTATACTTGCCTTTAACTGCACTCACGAGAAAAACAAACTTCCTCCCTCTAGTGGCGCAGAGCGACATCACATCATGACCACACGGAAGTCCTCACTAATATAGTCAAACAAACGTGTGTGTCTTACTCTGGAGTCATGCTAACATTATATGTATTGGTATCGATTTCATATTAGTGTTCACGTGTATTTTTATATGTATTTTTGAACATCCAGTAGTATGCATGTATATGTGAGTATTAATATGAACATGTTTTATGTATGTATTCATTAGTGAAGTTTGATTTAAATCCTACGCTGCGCCTCATAAGCACGTCCTTAATGATGTACAACAGAGACAGACTCCAGCCGTGTCCCACCGAGAGAAGAGAAGACTGTCCTGGACACACAGACTCACAGAGACCCCCGTCCATCCATCCAGGACACGAGAGTGCAACCGATGAAAAATGAAAACAGACTGAGAGATGAGAGGAGGAATCAGAAAGACACGTGAAATTGAGGAGAGCAGACAGTGTGTGTGTGTGTGTGTGTGTGTGACGTCTGTCCGAACACATGCTGTAAACACACACTGCATCACTAATTCCTTTCAAGAGTTTAGTTCAAGTTCAAGTCTGCTTTATTGTCAATTTCCACATGTACAGTACATACATACAGAGAATCGAAATTGCGTTACTCTCAGACCCCGGTGCATACAGTTAACATTAACATTAAAGCCTAAAAAAATAACTAGATCAAATATAAAAATGTAAAAACAACTATACAATAAGGGAATGATATAAAAAAAAGACATATATTAAAATTAAAAATAAAGTTAAATAAAGCAGCGCAAGGCAAATGACAGATATAGTGCAAATCAATGAAGTGAACAACAGTGCAGTTAAAAGATTTTTTAGTGCAAAAAAAAAAATCACTTATTAAAAATATCTTATTAAGTCTAATTAAAGTGACAAGTGACCAAGAGCAGTTATTTTATTTAACTGACTGGTGAGGTAGTGGAATGACGTCAGTTCCATGCCGAATGAGGTAGTGAGCAGGACAATGCTGCACAAGTGACTAGTGCATGCCATCATATAATAATTAATCTGTGTGTGTGTGTGTGTGGGGGGGGGGGGGTTCATAGTTCAATGGTGCCTGGGGAAGAAGAGGGGAGGGGGGGCAGGTTCGGGAGGGAGTTCAGCTTCCTGACAGCCTGGTGGATGAAGCTGTCCTTCAGTCTGGTGGTCCTGGCCTGGAGACTCTGCAGTCTCCTCCCTGATGGTAGCAGGCTGAAAAAGCTGTGTGATGGGTGAGTGGGATCACCTGTGATGCAGAGGGCTTTGCGGGTGAGACGTGTTCCATATATGTCCTGGAGGGAGGGGAGAGAGACACCAATGATCTTCTCAGCTGCTCTCACTATGCGTTGTAGAGTCTTTCGGCAGGACGCGTTGCAGGCACCATACCACACAGTGATGCAGCTCGACAGAATGCTCTCGATGGTGCCTCTGTAGAAGGTGTACATGATGGGGGGCGGGGCTCTGGCTCTCCTCAGTTTGCGGAGGAAGTAGAGACGCTGTTGTGATTTCTTGGCCAGTGCTGCGGTGTTTTCAGTCCAGGAGAGGTCCTCTGTGATGTGCACACCCAGGAACTTGGTGCTGCTCACTCTCTCCACAGTCGCACCGTTGATGGTCAGAGGAACGTGCTGAGTATGTGCTCTCCTGAAGTCTACAACAATCTCCTTTGTCTTCTCCACATTCAGAGACAGATTGTTGTCACTGCACCACTTGGCCAGGCGGCTCACCTCACTCCTGTAATTTGTCTCATCTTTGTTGCTAATGAGACCCACCACTGTCGTGTCATCTGCAAACTTAATGAAGAGGTTGGAGCTGTGTGACGGTGTGCAGTCATGGGTCAGCAGAGTGAAGAGGAGGGGGCTCAGCACACATCCTTGGGGGGCCCCAGTGTTCAGTGTGATGGTGCTGGATGTGTTACTGCCGACCCGTACTGCCTGAGGTCTTCCAGTCAGAAAGTCCAACAGCCAGTTGCACAGCGAAGTGTTGAGCCCCAGCTGAATCAGTTTGTAGATGAGCTGTTGAGGGATGATCGTGTTGAATGCTGAACTGAAGTCTATGAACAACATTCTGACATATGAGTCCTTTTTGTCCAGATGGGTGAGTGCTGAGTGGACGGCAGTGGAGATGGCATCATCGGTCGACCGGTTGGACCGATATGCAAACTGGAAGGGGTCCTGGAAGGGGTCCAGGGAGGGGGGGAGGGCAGACTTGATGTGGTGCATGACTAGCCGTTCAAAGCACTTCATGAGAATGGGGGTAAGTGCAACAGGACGGTAGTCATTGAAGCAGGATGGAGATGGCTTCTTTGGGACTGGGATGATGGTAGTGGTTTTAAAGCATGTGGGAACAACAGCCTGACTCAGTGATATGTTGAAGATGTCTGTGAAGACATCAGTGAGTTCTGCTGCACAGACTTTCAGTACACGCCCAGGGATGTTGTCAGGACCCGGAGCTTTGCGTGCATTGATCCTGCTGAAGGATCTCCTCACGCTGTCTGGGGTCAGCGTCATCACCTGGTCACCGGGAGGAGGTGGAGTCTTCTGTGCAGTGGTGCTGTTTTGTTGCTCAAAGCGAGCGAAGAAGGTGTTCAGCTCGTTCAGCAGAGAGATGTTGTCACAGGTCCGTGGTGGGGGCTTGTAGTCCGTAATGGTCTGTATCCCCTGCCACAGGTTCCTAGTGTCTCTGCTGTCGCTGAATTGATGAGCTATCCTCCTGGAGTGCTGTCTCTTAGCCTCTCTGATGCCGCGGGACAGGTTGGCCCTAGCTGTTCTTAGGCCCACCTCATCTCCAGCTCTGAAGGCAGCATTCCGTGTCTTCAGGAGTCTGTAGACCTCCCCTGTCATCCATGGCTTCTGGTTGGCCCGGACAGTGATGGTTTTTGTGACCGTTACATCATCAATACACTTATTGATGTAGGCAGTGACAGTCTCTGAGTACTCCTGGAGATCAGTGGTGTTATTGCATGTCCCAGTCAGTTGTGTTGAAGCAGTCCTGAAGAACATCTGATGATCCTTCTGGCCACACTTTAATCTGTTTGTAAACTGGTTTGGCGACTTTAATGAGTGGTCTGTATGCAGGCATTAGCATAACAGTGATGTGTTCTGAAGCTCCGAGGTGGGGGAGGGGGGTGGCTTTGTAAGCTCCTCTCTGTGTGGTGTAAACAAAGTCCAAAATGTTATTACCTCGTGTTGGAAAGTTGATGTGCTGGTGTATTTTTGGAAACACACTCTTAAGGTCAGCATGGTTGAAATCCCCAGCTATGATGAGAAAAGCATCGGGGCGTGCTGTCTGCTGCTCACTGATGTGCTGGTACAGTTCATTTAGTGTGTCGTTCCTGTTGCTGTTGTTCGGGGGAATGTAAACTGAAATGACCAGTATGGCAGTATATTCCCTCAGCAGATAGAACGGCCGGCACGTAATAATCATAAACTCCACCAGGGGGGAGCAGTGTTTGCAGATCACAATAGAATCGCGGCACCACGCGTCATTGATGTAAACACAAAGCCTGCCGCCGCGGGTTTTTCCGCCCGCGACGAGAGCTCTGTCCACTCGATAGCACATCAGCTGGAACGTTGTCGCTGAGCCATGTTTCCGTGAACACAAAAACACAACAGTCTCTTATGGTCCTCTGAGTTGAATGTAGTAATTGGATGTTGTCCAGTTTATTGTCCAACGAGCGTACGTTAGTCAGTACGATGGTGGGGATAGATGGCTTGTGTGGGTTAGCCGTTAGCATAGCCCGGATACCTCCGCACTTGCCCCTCTTCTGCTTCCTCTCACGCCGCTTGTTGGCCTCCGATGTGGGCTAGATGCTGTAGTGGGGGTCGGTGATGGTGTAGGCCTCCGTAGCAGACCGAGATCCCGCAGCTTTTCTGGGTGTGTGGAGTTTAACTGTAAAAATGCGGTTCTGCCATCATTGAGCAGAAACTCGCGACTATATGTGCGCTTACAGACAAGTAGATGCGATGAAGACATACAAAAACACTGTGACTCACAAGACATAAAACACGAAAACACCGTTCTGTCGGGACAGAGAGAAGCCGCTGCGTGTGGATGCACCGCCATGTTAGTTCAATATATATCTTGCTTGTTGTCTGTTGCTAGTCTTCTTGTAATTGTGATTTTTAGCCGATGCTAACTTTGTGTATTGTGGTTGTTAAGTTGTGCTACACTCATAGTTTCAGTTAGCGTTGCATTCGGAGGAAAAAGTGGATGATAGAGATGGATCATCTTTAGCCGTTCTTGGCATATTTATTTATCTAGCTGCTGACACATCATTCTCACGGCCAGACAGCCATCAGTAAGAGAGAAGCGTAAATCAAATGGGACAAACATAATAAAGCAAAGACGTCTTCTGTAGCTTACACTTTAGTGCCCCCTTGTGGCATACACATATACATAACACAGAAACCAGTACAGCATTACACAACTGAGGACATAATGTACATATTTTAACAGTGGTTAAGCTGTTGTTTGTGTATATCTGCGTGTGTTCGGTACATTAACAAAATCCTCAATTTGACCTCCATTAATTTAAATATATTTTGGTTGGTCATTTGTATGTATACAAAGGGAAGGGAAGGAGAGGAAAGTTAAGTATATCACGTGATAAACATTTCTCATCCTGCACTGAACTTTTGTTATATACACAAGGTAAGGGGCATGCGTCATGTGAAGTATTATTAATAATCTTTTTTTTTTTTTTTTTTGAGCTAGTGATAGTAGCTTATATTAGGGTATCTTCGGATACTGAAGATTTTCTTTTCTTTTTCTGTAGCTAGTGTAGAATTGATCATTGAGTTAGAGGGTTATGTTTAGATTATTTAATTTACTTGATTGCCGCCCAATTCCCTTCTTTTTCCCTAGTTGTCTGCACTTTCCTACAATAACCCTGTAAATTAACACTTGTTGTTGGCCTTTAGCACATTTGTTTTCTCTGCTTGCCCTGGTATTGGACCAAAGTCAATCCCCAACATTAATGTTATTCCCCATACCCCTTCCAAACTACAGTAGACGTAACAGTATGTACCATACATACATGCATCACAGTATAAATATCCAATGCATTTTTGGGAGGGCACTGAAAATTAAATTGAAGGGCTCTTGGCCTCCAATTCTTTTATGAAATGTTTTACATGTAAAAATAGTTATATGCAACTGCAGGAATAAGTTTGTAAACTTTCTGAACATGTGGTCTGATCAAACATTAACAATTACAGTAGAAACAATAGACTTAAATAAATAATAACACAAACTGTCATACTTTTCACATTTTTATTGAATACACAGAGTAATCATTAAAAGTGCGACATTGAGAAACTAAGTGAGCTTTGAATTTACTAACTTGAAGATTAAGCAGCAAAACCATCAAATGTTTTCCATCGCTGCATTTAAGACTTCTGACCAATTTTGGTTTATCTCTCTCTACTGATCTTTTCAGTTCTTGTTAAGTTATGACAGCATCTCACTTGGCTCAAGATCAGGACATGATAAAGACTTCTGCAGTTTCTCTGGTTGTCATGACACTGATGCATTTTTACCATATATTTATATTGGTGCAAATAACTATTCATGTTTATTAAAAGTCTAATGTTGCTGTTTTTAATCAATCTCAAATTCATATCATATTTAAAGTCTCTGCAATTGAAAATTACATTGAAAGTTGTCCAAATTTATCAGATATCCATACACATGAAGATAAATCTTGTCTAATATTTGTAGAGAGTATTTTATTCTAATATTGCAGGTATTTCTATTTCCTCTGTATGAGTCTTTCCTCACTACAACATAAATAAATGCAAAATAACTCACTGACCTCTCATTTTACATTTCATTTCATCACATTACATTGAAATTAATTTTTCAATCATTCTTTTTTTTTCAAAATGATCAATGTTAATCATCAGGTTCTGTGATGTTCAAAACTCACCCCGCTCTTCTCACATAGATGATCTGAAGTAGTCTCAATGATACAAAGTTAATAACAGCATAATAACCTGTTATGGCTCAGTTAGATATCTAAGAGGATCACTTGTGGACTCAGAGGGAAGCTTCAAAGGATCTTAGTTTATGATTATCTCCTGATTCTAGAAGAAGCCTGTAATGTGAATAAAACAATTTGAAACATAATGAAACATAATGTGAATCATTCATATACAAATCTTAGAGTGTTTAGAGTGGTACTTGGTTTTGTGTTGGTGCTGTAGTTGACTCTATGGAGATATATTTATAGCTTTAGATTTATGTGGCAGATTGTGGAAATACAGAGATAGTATCTGAACGTGTGAAAACATCAAGTTGCAGTTTAGATTTCAGTGATAGTTATCTCCCGCAGCTCTGAATAGCAAAAACAACCTCATAACAAACAAACTAAATTAAATGAAAAGCAGTTTGTGAGAGCAACTGCACACCACTGAAGTGAGAGACTGATGATGTGTGTCAGTGATCATGGACCTTGTTTTGTAGGAGTTTGACTTGATTTCTTCTCAGAGTTTGATCTGCTGACTGGAATCAGAGTTGAATTCATTAGACCTGCAAAAGATGAATGTTCAGATGCACCATACTATTAAACACTGATATCATGTTTTTATACTTAATTAAGTTGGCTTGAGAAAGCCAACTTTCTGATATTCTATTTAAACTTATTATTATTCTTCTGAGACAAATTTTCTGACTGCTACTCCTCCTAGAGCTTTAACTCTACAGACTCCAAACTCAGCCCAGCTCTTCAGACTGATCTCGCCGGGTGTGCTATATCTTTTCTAACTGATCGGACTTACGGTTTACATAAAATTTAAGATTAAAAATCATAAAAACTCACAAAGACTTTAATTGAAAATCTGAACATTCCGTCAAACTCCAACTGTCAAAAATTCAAATCTAAACACACTGAAGCCCATTAGACTCAATCAGACTTACCATCTATGTACTATTACTAACCCATTCAAACTCATCCAGACTCATCTATCTATCTATCTATCTATCTATCTATCTATCTATCTATCTATCTATCTATCTATCTATCTCAGACTGAAAACCGTCAAACGTAAAACTTTTTAAACTTCTTAAACTTTTCAAGCTTTTCAAGCTTTTTCAGACTTTCTGGTCAGGCTTTCTCAAGCCAACTTAATGTTTGTCTTGACGAACTTTTTTATCTAGTTACATCGCGTTATTTATGCCTCCATCATACGTGAGTAAAACCTTCAGTTGGTTGTGAATGAATGATGTTATTAATCATCATGTCATGTCTCTGTATCAGAGAGTCTGCAGAAACTGATTAAAGAAATGTAGTTTCTTATCTGAGCACATGTCAGTGTATCTGACTGAGGTCTTCAGTTAGCAGTAAACATTGATCTTAACAGCTGATTATGTACCTGCTTGTGTAGGAGCTGCAGATTTAGAGCTGGTGACTGGAGACGGTGTCTTTGTTTTAGTTGTAAATGATGAAGGGTCAGATACGTCATAGACTACAATCATATTTACTGATTATTATTTAAATATAAATAATTTACTTGGATGCTTCACAGTATATGTCGCTGATGTATTCAGTTGTTTTCTCTGTTTAACTGGACATTTCCTCTCTCTGCAGTGATCTTCATTCAGAATTAGATGTTAACTTTGTTACATTTGAGCATATTGTCATGAATCTGATCCAGCCTAAGGACGTCTAGGCTCTGCTACTGTGATGCAGTCTTTCTGGCAAAGCCCATGAGGTCTCTTCTGCCTTCTGCCAAAAAGACTTATGTCAAGTTCGCTCAGGAGAAGTACACACTTTTTGAGAACTGAGTCACCACATTCAAACAACTTCAAAGGTTGAGAAGTTAAAAAAATCGTCCCTGAAAGTGTGGTAGTTCACCTGAATGAACAAAAAGTCACCTCTGTTAATGATGCTGCGGTGTTGGCTGATGAATTTGTACTGACACATAGAAATGTTTAATAATTACCTGCATAATGTAATGTACTCTCAAAATGTAAATTCTGATAAGGGTACGACCCCTAACTCATCACATACCAAACCTGTGACAGACAAATTGGCCTGAAAAAAAGAAAAGCAAGAAAGTTTATTTTTTCTGTTTAAACTCGAGTTAAATGATTTAGCCAATGAATGTCCAATGAATGTCTTAACCTGTCATTGACATCCCAATCGAAAGGGTGTGGGTTCGAGTCTCAGGCCAGCAGGAATTGTGGGTGGGGGGAGTGCATGTACAGTTCTCTCTCCACCTTCAATACCACGACTTAGGTGCCCTTGAGCAAGGCATCGAACCCCCAACTGCTCCCCGGGCGCCGCAGCATAAATGGCTGCCCACTGCTCCGGGTGTGTGCTCACAGTGTGTGTGTGTTCACTGCTCTGTGTGTGTGCACTTCGGATGAGTTAAATGCAGAGCACAAATTCTGAGTATGGGTCACCATACTTGGCTGAATGTCACGTCACGTCGTCACTTTCACGTCATTGCCTGATCTGTACCTCTAGTCTGGCTTGATCACAGGCCCAGTAAGATTGACAATTTGTGCACAATTACCCGTTGAAGATGTGTCAACCTTATTTTAGGAAATGATCTTGCGGGAGCAGATGTTTTTCCTAGGCCTTTGGTGAGCAGCAACCAAAATCAGAATGCATACCCATAGAAATATATATATATATATATATATATATATATATATATATATTGATTTTAATGTTCGTGATGCAAAGCAGGTGAAAGGAAATACTGCAGAGCCCTGCAAAACAGTTGCTCCTGGGCTGCAGGCAGGCACGTGCAGAGGGGGGGGCATTGGGTGCCTGAGCACCTGCCCCTTTTGCCCTTTTGTCAAAGCAAAATTTCCTC
The DNA here is from genome assembly GCF_023724105.1 of Carassius gibelio. Lineage (NCBI taxonomy): Eukaryota > Metazoa > Chordata > Actinopteri > Cypriniformes > Cyprinidae > Carassius > Carassius gibelio. The sequence continues at coordinate 27,994,381 of NC_068416.1, read as the reverse complement.
TAATTTTTTTTTTTTTTTTTGTCATAACGTTTCCTTTTGAGAATGCCTGCTCATGCCCAATCTAAATATTAGTAAAATTTTGAATAATAATTTAGCCGTCAATAAACTGACCAACGTGATGACCTTTGACCTGACGACGACGACCTCCTCATCCGACTGGGATGATTCGTCACGCCGCACGCGCATTTTTTAATTGTCAGAGGATATTTTCAACTCCGCGGAAGCTGGTAAGTGGTGTTTCATTCTCAGCGAAGTGAGTTTGATATTTATTTACTTATTATTATTTTACAAGAACGACGTGATGTGGGAACATGCAGATATGTTGTTTATATTGCGGTGTGTAGCCTGTAGTGTAGAGTAACGTTAGCGTGCTGTTTGAGGGAGAAACGTTTCACAGGCATCGAGGGCAGAGGCGTCATGCCCATTCAAAGATTTCTGAGCCAAGTTGATTTTAAATGCAGCTTCCAAACGACAAAAAAAAAAAAAAAAAACAGCATAATAATATTTTTTATATATTGGATATAATCACACTGTTGTGATTAGATCGTTCAGTGCACAGCACCAGCTGCTAAATTCAAATCTGTGTTCGCTGGCTGGCACTGCCGCTGAGCCAGAGACGTTCGTATATTGCTTCATGATAACCAATCAACGGTTCTGTTGCGCGAATGCAATGGCCAATCGGAGACGTGCAGAAGAGTCATCATGAAACGCAGTGTTTCTGAATTATTTAGCGAATTCTTTCTTCAGAGAGAGAGAGAGAGAGAGAAAACTAAAAAAAATCCTGATGTGCATAATGTAATGTAAAGTGCTTCAGTGATTGTAATGGGAGTTTTTGAGAGTGCCTGAACTCTGGCTAGACTGAATGAAAATGTTATTTGATAATGTAAATGTTCTTTACTCTCTGTAAAATGAAAGTGTTAAAATAAGTAACTTACAATATTGTTATTAAAATTTACATTAAATGTAATTATCTATGAAGATTCGGGAGGAGCGCGTCAGATACTTAGCCTAATCATCACAGGTGGACCACAATCAAGTAATCAATCCCACAGTATAAATATCGCTGACTTACCTCTATCCATTGACGGTTTATCAGCATGCTGGTTCGCCTCGTCAGTCACCTTATCACAGACCCAATTTTCGTACCAACGAAGAGTGCTACACAGGGGATTTATAAGACCTGCTGCTTTTGCCGGACCCGAGATCATTTCTACCCAGCCAAACACGGCCGTTGAGCAGCATTAAGCGTCATCGCGACAGCTGCTATCCTCGCCAAGCCACACATCGTGGCCAATAGACCGTGCAACTCCGAGCTTGCCTGCTCGATACACGATCGCGCCGCCCGAGACCGAGCTCTCGTCGAGCGCTGGATTGCAGCAGAAAGAATCCAACCACGGCTCAGTCTTTCACCACGGCGTTCCGGCCGAGTGGCAGTTTGAGGCCGCTTCCTCTAGCGGCGCGCAGACTAATACATTTCCAGGCGAAGACGCTAAAAAACAGGTTCTTCTTTTTCTTCATTGGATTTTTACGGCAGTTTGCATTCAAAGTGTTGCATCTAAAAGCAGTTTTGCGGCTAAAGTTTTGTTCCGTCTTCTTCTAGTAGTGTTTTATGGAGGTTTTGGCAAACCAACGTAAAGGTGCATTACCGCCACCCGCTGATCCGGGGTGTGGATTCCGCATAAATTTGGACTACAGATACACCGTTCCGTCGGATGATGATGCCACTTTTCAACCACGAAGCCAAAGGCATTAGGTTAGATTATTGTAATGCCTCGTTCTCAGGCCTTCCAGCTAAATCGTTGAGCAAGCTTCAGTATACAAATTCTGCCGCACGCTTGTACTTCTCCTCGCGAACACATTACACCGGTTCTTTCACAATTACACGGGCTTCCCGTAAACATGAGAATTGATTTTAAAATTCTTATCTTAACATACTAGGCACTTCATGGGACTGCACCTGAGTATTTTTGTGAACTCATCAGTCCTGATATTCCATCACGCTCTCTTCGCTCTACTAACTCTTCACTTCACCAGCCATAATGTGAGCTAAAGACCATGGGGGAAAGAGCCTTTTCATATAAAGCCCCTACGCTATGGTATGTACTTCTTCTGCATGCACCTATGTTGGGCGATTTTTGTTGATTAAGTCACATTTATTCAAGACTGTCTGTCTTTAATGAATTATTGTATTGCTTTTGGCGTTTGTTCCTACAAATAAAATGCATTATTATTATTATTATTATTGTTACATTCGCCTTACCGCGCACGTTTAAACCTCGCCGAAATGATACAGACATAAGTTCAAAAAAAAAAAAAAAAAAAAAGTCTCTGGATAAAAGCGCCTGCTAAATGCTTAATTTAATTTAAAAATTTTCATTTGCATGCAAGTCTTCTGGTAGGACCAAATCATTTAGGGACCTATTTTACCATTCACTGGCGTGATCACTCAAAATTAATCTAAAACGCATCTGCCCTCGTGTTTTGATGCAGGATAGCAAGCATGAGTAAAATTACCATCGCCTTTTAAGGACCGTAATACGGAAAACCGGAAAGTAAGTCTCTTTAGAAACCACTTGGAAGCAAATAGCACATAACTGCCGTTAACCCATTTGCTGCAAGCATCGCCAACGGCCCCAGTCTATGTTTCGTTTTCACAGCACGTTAAACATCACTCTCTTACTTGATCTGGATAAGCCGCGCATCAATTGAAGTCCAAAGACTTTGGCTTTTATATCTGACCAATATTTCGATAAAACATAATTCCAGTGATTAATTTTCCATCATGTCAGGAAAACTATTCCTATTCCTGAACGGTAAACGTCAAAGTGTTAGCTCGTGGACAAATGTTGATCATGGATCTAGTCAGAAAGAATCATGAACAGAAACATCTTTATTTTGGGTGTATAATTTCTGCCTCCATGCCAAAAATGGGGGGTATCTTGTAAGGGGTTAACGTTACTGCTATAATCATGTCTTTCGGTACAACGCCTTACAAGACTAAACATGCTCAATCGTTTCCAAAAGCCTCTGTTTCCACAGTCCATAATACAACGTGAAAACAGCGTTCCAAACGTATCCACTCGGGAGTCCGTCTAAAGAGCCCGGAGGCCAAATGAGAGGAAAGATGCTTTTCCAACAGGAACATAATAAGGTGGACAAGGCCTGAGGAATCGTCAAATCAGGCAACAAATTGCTAAGCTCGTAACACAGTAGGCTACCCATCCATTTTTAGCTTGCCCCACCAAATATTACTAACACTTTTTACTCTTCCCACAGCCAACATCTACAGCAGCCGAAGCAAGTAGCCTTTCATGTACCTCCTCACTGCCGCAGCAGTGTCTGCTCCCGCAGGGGCCTTTCCTGTACCTCCCCACCGCCGCTGCAGTGTCTGCTCCTGCAGGAGCCTTTCTTGTACCTCCCCACCGCCGCTGGAGTGTCTGCTCCCGCAGGAGCCTTTCCTGTATCTCCCCACCGCCGCTGCAGTGTCTGCTCCCGTAGGAGCCTTTCCCGTATCTCCCCACTGCCGCTGCAGTGTCTGCTCCCGCAGGAGCCTTTTCCGTATCTCCCCACTGCCGCAGCAGTGTCTGCTCCCGCAGGAGCCTTTCCCGTATCTCCCCACTGCCGCAGCAGTGTCTGCTCCCGCAGGAGCCTTTCCCGTTCTCCCCACTGCCGCAGCAGTGTCTGCTCCCGCAGGAGCCCTTCCTATACCTCCTCACTGCTGTGCAGTGTCTGCTCCCGCAGGAGCCTTCCTAAAAAATACCACACATCACCTCCGCCTAAAGGCATGCCATGCATCTGAGGTTGCGGTGATAGCATCATGTATCGACAATAGCCAAGACGATATTAGGCCCATTCTCCAACCAACGTTTTTTATAATAATCATTAGGCGGCCTACCTTAATTCGGCCTACCTTAATTAATCAAACCGCTCCGTTATCCCATCTCAGCACTGCATTTCCCGCTCGCCCGTGCCCTCAAAGGACGATGTGAGCCCGTAGGTTTAAAAAAAAAAAAAAAAAAAAATCATTGGACAAGCGAGATGATCGTAGTGCCGACTACATGACCTAGCAGTATTTAAATATAGTATTTATACTTAATACCAGTGTATCAGTACTTCCGAAAGTATATATATTTTTTTTTTTTGATTATGGGCGATTCCATAGGCTCTTTTCGTGCACCTGCATGGTCAAAATGGTAAATAGTAAGCTCAGACAGTATAAAGAATCTTTCTCTTACTCCACCCATGCACGATTACATCGTCGATATGTACCATCGATCTCACGTGCTGACAATGACCACATCGCCGATACATGGCACCCATTTGGGGTACACTGGCACAGGAAATCCTAATTTATTTTTGCACACTTAATTTCGGATACTATGACTGCACCAAGATTTTTTCGGACTCATTATCGGAAGCAGCTCATTGGATGTGCTAAACAATTATCCAAGTAAGCCTCACAGCGTCTACCCTCGTAGACAAATAAATCATCCTTAGTATCGAACTCCCTGCCAGGCGCTGCAAGAGGGCTCCCGGTTGAACCAACCTTTGCCTTCTCCATTCAACTATTATAAATCATCCTTAGTATCAAACTCCCTGCCAGGCGCTGCAAGAGGGCTCCCGGTTGAACCAACCTTTGCCTTCTCCATTCAACTATCAGCAAAGCTTACTCGTTTGACAACGCAAATATTCAAATCCTGCCAGATGCTTTCCCACTTAATCAATCTTGGACTTTCCATCCAACCACCAGCGAAGCTTACCCGATTAAAAAAGCCAAAAAAAAAAAAAAAAAAAAAAAATAAAAAATAAAAAACAAAAGCGACATTTACCTATCGAACACCAATGAGTACATTGCAGCCCAAATAAATTTTCCCTTCGATGGCAAGATGTACCCATTCAATACCGCAAGTTACGCTTTCGCCGAACACTAACGGGCTCTTCGCAGATAAAACAATCTCAATTTTCCCTCCGATGGCTGGAGAGACTACCCATCTGGTGTCGCAAATTTTAATAAATATAATAAATGAAAATACAAATAAATATAGAAAATAAATAAATAAATAATAAATAAAAAGACACCGGATGCTGGCCATAGCCTCCCGACCAGATAACCTTACCTTTTTTCAATCCTATGGCCGGCAAGGCTTCTCTCTTCGATGCCAAGAGCTTGAGCTCCCATCGGATGCTGACGAGAGCCTCCCGGCCAGACAACCTCACCTTTTCCATTCTGCGGCCAACAAGGCTTACCCGTTCGTTGCCTGGAGCTCACACTCCCTTCGGACGTAGGTGAAAGCCCCCGGCTACCTGCTTTTCCATTTCTGTCTTTCGTACGGAGAAGTTTACCCGCCCAACGCATGGAGTCAAGGCTCCCATTGAACGTAGGCGAGAGCTTCCCGGCTAGACAACCTTACCTTTTCCGTCCTTTGGCCAGCGAGGCTTAACCGTTCTATCCGGGAGCTAAGCTCCTGTCGGACGAAGGTAAGAGCCTCCCGGCCGGACAACCTTTTCCGTCCTTCAGCCAGAGAGGTTTACCCGTTCGATTCCTGGAGCTAAGCTCCTATCGGACGTCGGTCCGAGCCTCCTGGCTAGACAACCTGACCTTTTCCACCCTTGGCCAGCGAGGCTTACCCGTCCGATGTGAGTGCTCCCATCGGACGCCGGCGACAGCCTCCTGGCCAGCCAACCACGACCCTACTGTGTGTTTCAGGTTACTAACCTACAAGCAAGCTGCTTAAATGCTGCAAGTACCTAACACACAATAAACTCTCCTTCCTTCCTATGGTCACCAAGGCTAAACCGTCTCTTGCCAGGAGTAGCAAACTCCCTTAAACGCCGACGACAGCCTAACGACCACGCAAACTTACCTTTTCCAACCTACGGCCTGCGAGGCTCACCCAGTTTGTCCTCGCCGGACGCTGGCAAGAGCCTCCTGGCCACCTATCGTTACCTTTTCTGTCCGCCATCCGGAGAGGCTTACCCGTTCGATGCGCGTGCTCCCTTCGGACGCCGGCGAGAGCCTCCCGGTTAGACAACCTTACCTTTTCCTTTTCTATGGTCAGCGAGGCTTACCCGTTCGATGTGTGTGCTCCCTTCGGACGCTGGCGAGAGCCTCCTGGTCAGACTTGCTTTACGTTTCCACCCTACGGTCGGCGAGGCTTACCCGTTCGATGTGTGTGCTCCCTTCGAACGTCGGCAACAGTCTCTCGGCCACACAACTTACCTTTCCATTTGACGGTAGGCGAGGCTTAACCGTCCGACGCCACGAGTCTCGTCCTCTCGCCAAATCCTGCAAAAAAAAAAAAAAAAAAAAAAAAAAAAAGCTACCCTCAGCTACTCTCACATCTTTTAACCCCGTCTGGCGAGGCTTACCCGTTCGATGTTCTGAGTTTGAGGCCCCATCGGATGCTGCGAGAGTCCTCCCAGTCGGGTTTTCCTTTCCAACCCTCCCCGTCCGCCGAGGCTTACCCGTCTGTCGCGTGCGCTCCCTTCAGACGTCTGGCGAGAGTCTCCCGGACGGGCCTATGCTTGCCAGCCGCAAGTGAATCTCATCCAGCCGATGCCGTGAGTCGGGATCTCCCTTCGGATGTTGCCAGAGTCCTCCTTGTCGGCTGGCCCAAAAGCTTTTTATCTGCCTAACCGAGAGGACCCAGACGTCCGTCATCCTGAGTCTCAATCTCCTGTCGGAGGCTTCATGGGCCCTCTCGGTCAGCGTTAGGCCCTTCACCCACTGAATAGCAGGGGCTATCAGCCAGTAGGGCCCGTACGCCGACACCGTGACCTATTCCGGTCGAGGCAACTCGGGTCCTCCCGGTCGGGCACCACAACCACGCCGCTCCTCCTCATCGGCCGGCAGGGCTCACCGACCCAACGCCAAAAAACTCCAGTTGAGCATCGGCCCGAGCCCTACCGACCGGGCGCCAACAACCACGTAGTTCACTAGCTGCAGCTGGTAGGGCCTACTCTCTCAACGCCCAAGTCGCTCCCTCCGGAGTACGTAGGCCCTTCCAGCCTGCCAACGAGATAACTTCTCAGAAACCAAATCAGCCCCCGCCAGTACTCTGCTTTTTGGGGGGCATTCTTTAAACTGGCGGCTGTCCTCCTGTACATTTGCCTTTTTGGGGGGTACTCTAGCTTCGGGCAATTCCCGAGCTCGGAGCCCTTCCCCGGACAGCACGCCAAATACGCATACCATACCTCAGCTAATTATATGTAAGCGTGAACTAGTGAAATGTAATTATCTATGAAGATTCGGGAGGAGCGCGTCAGATACTTAGCCTAATCATCACAGGTGGACCACAATCAAGTAATCAATCCCACAGTATAAATATCGCTGACTTACCTCTATCCATTGACGGTTTATCAGCATCCCTCCTCCACCCCATCTCCTCACTTCAAGTTCACTTTACAATATACGGGGAAGGGGGGGTACTCTAGCTTCGGGCAATTCCCGAGCTCGGAGCCCTTCCCCGGACAGCACGCCAAATACGCATACCATACCTCAGCTAATTATATGTAAGCGTGAACTAGTGAAATACAAATTCAGTCGTATTAAAAATATTTTATGGCATGATATGGCACTTAAGTAAAAAGTCGGGGTTTTATGTTTAGTTAATAGATTACACTACCTTTCCTTTTATTGATCAAATAACAATCTATAAAGGTGCAAAACGCGTTTACTTACACGTTTGAGAATCGAGATATTTCCTGATATATTAAGCATGTTTGGAATTGTTTTGAATAAAAAGGAAAAATAAATAAAACATAAGCCTATATAAGTTATACAGTGCTTTCATAGTATGACTCCGTTGTTTATTGTTTTGTATCAATATTTAAGGTGGAATTATTGATTAGGTGCAAGAATAGTAGTGATGGTTAAAATAATAGATTGATAATGAAATAGTAGATTGTGCCTTGTTCTTAGATGGACAGAGACTGGAAAGTAATAGATCAGATGAGGAGATGGAGATAGAGGAAGAAAAAGAGGCAAATGTAGACGCACAAGTGACAGAAAGAGCAGGTAAGCAAGCCAGGAGACAGAGGCTGGTGAGAAAGAGGAAAATGTAGAGTGTTTTCTGTAGTTTTTACTATAACAGCTCTTCTTAATTATTCTGTAGAACAGAGAAGAAAAAGCCATCAGGTTGGGACAATTTAAGACATTTCAGTTTCTAATCCCAGAGCTATTATTAGGTGGAAATAGTTTTTCTTTTTTTTACTTTTAAACTTAAAATTGTCTCTTCTAATCTTTTTCTTTTTAAAAACTGCATCACAGCATTTGCTGCCATATCAATACATAATCATCCATATCGATACGCAAATCGGCAAGGAATGCATCTCAATATATTGCTGTATTTATATTTTGAACAGCGCCATTTAAAGCCTTGTTCCGTGTGCCCCTTATATACTTTGAGCACCTGCCCCTCCAAAGGTCTCTGCACGGCCCTGCCACCAAGTACAGATTGGTGACAGCTGGAGAGACAGTGGACAGTTGACTCAGTGTATCACTGTGTCTGTCATGTAACTCTCTTCCTCTTTTGGCCTTTAACTGATGGTTAAACTGAGGACGTTATAAACTGTCTTTTCTATTATTTTGAAAGAAAAAAATGGAACGGGACATTTAATTTCCAATGAGTGCTTGCGGTGAACAACACTGAATATGCTCTCCTGGCTTCAGACTCATAGTACTACAAGAACACGATCAGAATCAGTTGACTCGTTGACACCCCACCTACCCTGAAAGATATCGCTGCAGGTCAGACGCAAGCTAATGAAGTAATGTAGTAGCTCTTTCAGGTAGGGTGACCAGACGTGCCGAAAAATCCGGGACAGTCCCGAAATCTAAACTGTTGTCCCAAATCCCGAATCTGGCCAAATTGTCCCGAAAATTATACTAAAGCAAAATCTTGTTATTGTCTGATAAACATAAAAAACTGTCTGCGGAGGTTGAGTCGTCCTGCAAACCAGCCCCCGCTGGCTGCTCATTGGCTGCAGCATCTTTTTTCTAAAAACATACCGTAGGCGGCCAGGTACGAATTTAGATATTAATTTATCTAATTAATCTATATGCAAAAACACAATACGACCTTTTTGTCCCCTTTTTGTTTTAAAGCTTGATGAAGAGAGCGCAAGTTGCTGCAGCTGCAAGGAGGACATTGATGCATGCGTACAGGAGTGATTAACAGTTCACGGCACTGTGTACAAAAAATACGCTAAAGCTCATTAGCGTTAGCGTTACAGAAAGGTCTGATTTATGCACTGTTACAACAGTCATTGTTTTTTTTTTCTTTTCTTTCTTTTTACAATGACATTTGAGTTCATGATTTTAATGTTGTAAGTTTCTTGTGGCAGACTAAAGACAGACGGTTGATCTTTGAATAAAAATGTGTTTAGTTAAGGTTTGAAATTCATTATCTTTTATTATAGGCTACGAAGTCTAATATCATAAGCCCCCCATCACGTCACCCAAGAAAACTTCACATCTGATTTTCTCCTTCAACTTCAAAATCATCCTACATCCCAGCAAAAGTACAGATCTAGTGTTCAAAGTTCAAAAGCCCTTTACAAAAAAAATGGTAAAACAGCGATGTAGGACGATTTAAAATGCTTTTGAAGTTGGAGGAGAAAATGAGACCGGAGTTGTTTGACATTCTATAACTGTCATGAACCGAAATGCACATAGTGTTTGAGGTTAAAAGTATATCAATGTTTTTATTTTTATATATTTTTTTTTTATTACCAAACATTTAGCTAAATAAGACCTTTGTGTCTTTACACATCAATTTATCGTCACAAGCAACAGGGTTTAATTTGGATTTGTCTGTAGATTCTGTTACCATTGCCATCCATTGTACGAAACTGCACTGTCTGTACTTGAAAATCATAATTTATGTTCGATTGAAGAAAAATAAAGTCACCTATGTCTTGGATGCCCTGGGGTAAGCAGATAAACATAAAATTTTCATTTTTGGGTGAACTATCCCTTTCAGAGTTAGCACTTAAACGTTAACATTGGTAGCTCAACACTATTATTACCACAAAGCAGTCTTAAAAAATAAAAAAAATTATAGAAGCAGTTAAAATAAGTCAAGTTTAAATTAAGTAATTAAGTTACAAATTCATTAATTATGTATAATTAAGACCTCTGGACGTTTTCTTCATGCTAGCAAGTCCTCTGATAACATAGGCCTTAGTGTTCGCCAACATTACAGTCCAACACAGATCTAAGGATTAATAAAAGCACCAAACCTTTAAGTTATAGAGTACACAGCATAATAAGAGATTAATTTATTAGTAGAACAGTTTGATCACACGGTGTGACATACCTTAGTGAGGTTTTTGAGGATATATATAACAGCAAGCAGTCTGTATCTGCCTCAACCGTCTTGACGTCTTCTGTTCTGAACTCCAGAAAAAAAAAAAGGGTGCTCGTTTCCACGGACATGCCCTGTAGTTCCTGCCTACTGAAACCGCACCTGGACTAGATCTGTGTTACAGCAGTGCCAGAGCATGTGAGCGAAGCAGAGTGGTGTGATGCTCCGCTACGGTTTCTGCTTTATGGACGTGTGCTCTACTCAGTCTTTCTAACCACCCAAGCAAGCGATCCATTAATATTCTGATCACGCTCACTGTAAACCAATTCCTGCTCAGTTCCCGGCTCTGACATAAAATTACTATCAGTAATTGTTTACGGTTTGTTTCCATCTTGTAGCAGAACTTCACTTGCGTTAGCATCCCATTGACTCCCATTCATTTTGGCGTCACTTTGACAGCGAATAACTTTACATCTGAGGCGTTTAAAGACTCCGTTTGTCCATTATTTATTTCTAAAGACACACGACAATGTATAAAGGGCTTCATTACCTTCTATGTTACATTATGGCCCCGTAGAAACAGTTTTTGTAAAAATAGGCTAACGATTGCGTCATAGCCCATGTGGGCTCAGCTTTACAGAAACTCGCTGATCAGATCACAGACACAGAACAACAACACCCGGACTCTGCTTTAATCATTCTTGGGGACTTTAATAAAGCCAATCTCTCCCGTGAACTGCCAAAATACAGACAGCATGTTACATGTCCCACCAGAGACAGTAATATACTGGATCACTGCTACACCACAATAAAGGATGCATTTCACTCTGTTCCATGAGCAGCTTTGGGACATTCTGATCACTGTCTGGTTCATCTTATACCATCCTACAAGCAAAAACTTAAATCTGCTAAACCTGTAGTAAGGACTGTGAAGAGATGGACCAGCGAAACAGAGCAGGATTTACAATCTTGTTTTGACCTCACTGATTGGAGTGTTTTTGAAGCTGCTACCACCGATCTGGACGAACTCACGGAGACCGTAACATCCTATATTAGTTTCTGTGAGGATGTTTGCATTCCTACCAGGACTTATTTAACATTCAACAATGATAAGCCATGGTTTACAGTAAAACTCAGACATCTTCGTCAGGCCAAAGAGGATGCCTACAGAAATGGGGACAGGGTCTTGTACAATCAGGCCAGGAACACACTGAACAAAGAGATCAGAGCGGCTAAAAAGACCTACGCTAAAAAGTTGGAAGACCAGTTTACTTCTAACGACTCAACTTCAGTGTGGAGAGGACTGAGAGCCATCACGAACTACAAGACACCTTGCACTGAGGCTAATCAACGACTTGCTAACGACCTGAATGAGTTTTATTGCAGATTTGAAACCCCCAACACCCATTCTGACCATCTCCCTACACAACCATTAACACATCCTGCAATCCCACCCTCCACACCTCCTGCTCTTCAAATCTGTGAAGATGATGTGCGCCAGGTCTTCAAGAAGAACAAAAGAAGAAAAGCACCAGGCCCAGATGGCGTTACACCAGCCTGTCTGAAAATCTGTGCTGACCAGCTGGCCCCCATCTTTTCACAGATCTTCAACAGATCCCTGGAGTTGTGTGAAGTGCCTTCCTGCTTTAAACGCTCCACCATCATCCCCATTCCAAAGAAACCCAAGATAACAGGACTTAACGACTACAGACCTGTGGCTCTAACGTCTGTCGTCATGAAGTCATTTGAAAAACTGGTTCTGGCTTATCTGAAGGACATCACTGGACCCTTACTGGACCCCCTGCAGTTTGCTTACCGAGCAAACAGGTCCGTGGATGATGCAATCAACATGGGATTGCACTTCATCCTGCAACATCTGGACAAAACAGGGACTTATGTGAGGATCCTGTTTGTGGACTTTAGTTCGGCATTCAACACCATCATCCCAACAGCCCTTCAGACCAAACTGACCCAGCTCTCTGTTCCTAGCTCTATCTGTCAATGGATCACCAGCTTTCTGACAGACAGGCAACAGTTAGTGAGACTGGGGAAATTCACATCAAACAGCTGCTCCACCAACACTGGTGCCCCTCAGGGATGTGTTCTCTCCCCTCTGCTTTTCTCCCTGTACACCAACGACTGCACCTCTAAAGACCCCTCTGTCAAGCTCCTAAAGTTTGCAGACGACACTACAGTCATCGGCCTCATCCAGGACGGTGATGAGTCTGCTTATAGACAGGAGGTAAAAGAGCTGGCTGTCTGGTGCAGTCTTAACAACCTGGAGCTGAACACGCTCAAAACAGTGGAGATGATCGTGGACTTTAGGAGAAACCCACCTGCATTTCCCCACTCACCATCATGAACAGCACTGTGACTGCAGTGGAGTCATTCAGATTCCTGGGAACCACCAACTCTCAGGACCTGAAGTGGGACAATCACATTGACTCCACTGTGAAAAAGGCCCAACAAAGGTTGTACTTCCTTCGCCAGCTGAGGAAGTTTAACCTGCCACAGGAGCTGCTGAAACAGTTCTACTCAGCCGTCATTGAGTCTGTCCTCTGTTCTTCAATAACTGTCTGGTTTGGTTCAGCAACAAAATCAGACATCAGAAGACTACAGAGAACTGTTCGGACTGCTGAAAGGATTATTGGTGCTCCCCTGCCCACCCTTTAAGAACTGTATACATCCAGAGTGAGGAAAAGGGCTCAGAAAATCACTCTGGACCCCTCACATCCAAGTCACCCCATCTTTGAACTTTTGCCATCTGGCCGGCGCCTCAGAGCCGCAAATACCAGAACAGCAAGGCACAAGAACAGTTTCTTCCCCCAGGCTATCTACCTCATGAACAGTTAAATGTTCTCTACTTATGCTTATAAACATGCAATATCCTTATATTTATTTGTTAACCCTCCATCCTAGAACATTCCTGCATCTCACTCAATCCTATTCCATTATCATTTATAGCACAATTGTTTATACACGTATTTATTTGCTAATGTGTAAATCCCCTTTCCTTTTTTTTTTTTTTTTTTTGTCTGTGTGTTGTTGTCTCTGTGTACTGGAAGCTTATGTCACTAAAACAAATTCCTTGTATGCGTAAGCATACTTGGCAATAAAGCTCTTTCTGATTCTGATTCTGATAACCACTAGACTCTCTGTCTCATTACCGTACAGACAGGAGGAGAAGCTCGCAGACAATTAACTTAATATGGCGTACTGGCGTTACATTTTAAAATACTATACAAAATAATTAATCAGAATACTTACTCCTGCTCACTAACGACAAAGAACTCCCCGCTGAAGCTCGCCGTCTCTGCAAGATTAACGATGGCAGTTTGCACACACAGCTACTAGAAGATTTACATCTGTCAGACAGGTTGCTGACATCGTCAAGCTTCGTTTGAGTCTGCGCGTCAGAAACGGAAGTGCTAAAAATAGCTAAAAATGTGCTACACTTGTCTCAATTGAGTTCCAATGGGGTCGCTGTGTCCATTTCTTTTACTGTCTATGCACTGTAAAACCGAACAGTGAAATTAATCAAATGAAATTAGTTAATTGCACTCAAATAATAACGAAAGTTCATTAGACTTAATTTAAATAAGTTCTGTTAACTCAAAAATTTGTTGTAGTGAGGTGAACTTAAAATTATTGTGTTTTCTAGTTCCCAGCATGCTTTGCATCAGAAAACAAGGAAAATAAATTTAGAAATTAAGTGTTATTTTGTGTGTTTTTACACAAGATTAACATAAAGGGACATAAGTTAATACATAAATGTTGTGTTATATTAGATTTTACAAAGGTTTATGTTATGTTGGATTTGTAGTGTTACCGTTGTGGTGAAGAGTAGAGCCTGTGGTTAGACTGAGGATGGACAGCAAAAGCCTATGTTTGAGTGTATTTCCCACATTATAGGAGTTGAAAAATAGATAAAATTATGAGTGAATTACTCCCTAATTATAAGTTCAGAAATATAATTATTTAAGATAACTCTGAGATAATTTAAGGCAACTGGAATTAAATTTTTTAAGTTTATGTAAACTTAAAACATTTAAAAACATCACTTAAATGTTTTTGTGTAATCTGTTACAAAATATTTTTTGAGTTCTGTGAACTTATCAGGGTTTACAGTGTGATTATAATCAACAAAGTGCACACAATGTAAAAAAAGAGCTTCATTAATTGACAACTTAAGTGATTTTAAAGGAAGCTTTCTTTACTTGCTTTCATATAATTTAAGTAACGTAAAAAAAAAAAAAAAAATCAATCAATATCAATCAATCAATAAATTGCAGCCACATTTAAATCCAGGTTTGTATCATATTCCAGGTTTTTAAAGCACTTGCGTTTGCATAAATTCTGCTTTCAGAGCGGTCAGTAATGGAGAGATGCCTTAACATTGATTTAAAACAAAATATAAATGTCTCCAAAAAAAAAAAAAAAAAAAAACATGTTCATAGACGAATATTTTACTTTATTGACTAAAGTTTCATAGACCTTTGGTTGTTATGCTTTGAAATCCCATGCCGTTTGTAATTTCACAGTATTTTCACCTTGTAAAATACTACCCTAATTCTATAATGGTAAAATATACCATTATTTATTTTTTTAACATAAAAGGTTTTTTTAATGACATTATTTCTATTTTTATTTATTTATTAGAATAATTGTAGCATACATAAAGCAAAACAAATATGATAACTTTTTAACTGCAGGCAGATATAGGCCTATATTATTACAAATATATTATCATTACAAATATTTGGATTGTCCCTTATTCTGTACCTTATTTTCTTAAAGGATAAAGATTGTAAATAAAGTATGAAAGAAAGAATCTCAAGTAGCCCTTATTTTCACTTCTGAAGTTAACTGGCAACTCTAACGATGATGAAATTTTCTTTGCATATATTATAATTGTATTATTATTTTTACCACAGTAACACATTTTAACTGATTAATCACCTATTTTCGTTTGCTGCATTATTTTTTTTAAAAACATGTAAAAAAATAAATTACGTTTGTGAAAGGGAAAAAAATATAAGTAATGTATAAGTTGCATTTTATTACATTCAGAAATAATAACGGCATGCAGGCCTAATTATGTTATAGGCTAAAGTACTAACAGGATTTTTCTAGTTCCCTTCACTTACAATAAATCCTTTAAATTAAAAAAAAAAATTCAGAACAGAACAATAATTAAAAATCTAATGGATAAATGTAATTGCAATATATAATTATATAGGCTTAGCTATAAAAAATAAATAAAATAAAAATAAGATTAATAATTTAAGGTGAAACTGGTTGGTCTCTCTCATTCTCTCATTCAGGACAAATCCAACAAGTTTCCACATTTTTGATGTTGCCCATTTGAAGCGTAACTATTATTGATTAGGGTAAAATAGGCTTTGTAGTTTACACGTGTTTCAGTAAGCTATCAATGGAAAAAATATATAATTAGCAAAAAGA
This sequence comes from Carassius gibelio, assembly GCF_023724105.1. Taxonomy (NCBI): domain Eukaryota; kingdom Metazoa; phylum Chordata; class Actinopteri; order Cypriniformes; family Cyprinidae; genus Carassius; species Carassius gibelio. The sequence continues at coordinate 27,978,611 of NC_068416.1, read as the reverse complement.
TGCCAAAGTGGACCGCTGCTTGCGCCAGATGTCACGATGAACGGAATGTTTTCAATGAATATTTGCGCGAGGCAAAGATCTGATGCCACCCTTTTTTCTCCCCAGAAAGAAAGAAGATCATCCTAGTGGAGCTTACAGTGTCATGGGAAGAGGAGTGGGAGGAGGGATTTGAAAGGATATCTGAATGCTATAGAGACCTGGTGCAGGACTGCAGGAACAAAGGCTGGCAGACACAGGAATGTCGTGGCCTAGTGGTTAGAGTTTGACTCCTAACCCTAAGGTTCTGGGTTCGAGTCTCAGGCCGGCAATAGCACGACTGAACCTCCAACTGCTCCCCGGGCGCAGCAGCATAAATGATGCCCACTGCTCCGGGTGTGTGTTCACAGTGTGTGTGTGTGTGTGTGTGTTCACTGCTCTGTGTGTGTGCACTTTGGATGGGTTAAATGCAGAGCACAAATTCTGAGTATGGGTCACCATATGTCATGTCACTTTCACTCTTTCACTTTTTTGACAGACTTTAGTCTAAGGGGACTGAGAGAAAGAAGGCAGTGTGAAGACTGGGGGAGGCAGCAGAGAAAGACTCTTGATGGATTTAGAGCAGGAGGGAGGAGTTGAGCTGGCAGGAGGGAGTGAACAGCCACTGATGATCCACCAACAGGAGAGTTTTGGTTAGGAGTTGAAACACTTCAGGATGATTGGTCCCTATCTGATGACACAACCTCCTGGCTAAAGACTCCAGTCATTGCAAACTGACTGAAGGAGAAGCATCCAAAGATGTGTGTTACCACTCTTACTAAACACGTTTAATTCACATCATCAGCTCATTAATAAAGACTCTGAAATAAAAGAGCTGAAATGGATGTTTCATTTAAAGGAGATATTCAAAATGTGCACTGTTGGGAAAACAACTACTCAAATGTGCAAAAAATAAGAAGAAAATAAAAAGGTACATGCACAGATTCACACTTTTCATCAGCTTCATCATTTTACATTACATTACATGTAGTTTAGCAGATGCTTTTATCCAAAGCGACTTACAAATGAGGGCAATGGAACCAATCAAAATAAAAAAAAAGAGCAATGATATACAAATGCTATAACAAGTCTCAGTTAGCTTAACGCAGTACACATAATTCATCACATCATTTCTGATCCTGCAGACACTTCACTGCAGAGTTTAGCAGCACTGAAACTAAAAGTCATTTGTAAATAGTGTTTAGCATTTATAGCAATATGAAAGGAAATCCAATTAAAGAAAAGGGAAACTGAGTTTTCACACTCTGTGATGGGATTTGAAAACAGCTCACAGCTCTAAAAAAAAAAAAAAAAAAAAGGAAACAAAGTTATAGGGGGAGGGGGGACTTTTGAAAATAGCAGTGTTGAGTTTCAGTGTGGTTTGGGTGAAATGCGGCTAAATGCTCAGTTGGTGAGCTTTGAGGAAGTTAACACCCACAGGATGAGGTGATGATGTTTAAATGAAGAGTTATAAATACAGAATGAGAGAAAGACTGACAGAAACAAGAAAGGACTGATAAGTGTCACATGTGTCTGCTGGGACTGATCATTCTCACAGGTAAAGAAATCTGTGTGTGTGAACAACCATCTATCCAAACAATTTAGTTTAATTACTCCGACATAGTGTCTGGAGTTTTAATATGCTTAGTTTTATTTTGATGAAATTCATTTAGTCATTAATTTGTTATGTAAGAATAATGTGGAGTAAATACTATTTTATTTTATTGTTTAATGCATATACTGCTCAAACGTCTCTTACAAAGCTGTATTTATGTTAAATGTATTATAAAGTGAACTCTGTATTCCAGAAATCAGGTTATATAACATGCCTTTATAAGTAAACAGATAATTAAACTTTTGGCTTCAAAAACTGAAAATACTTTCAGAGTATGTAGCCATAGCAACCCATTCTCTGAACATAAGTGGTTCTGGAGTTTTGTTCTGGGATGAGTTTACTTCAGAAGAATTCAGTGTGTCTCGTGTCTCCTGTTAATGAGGGCCCTAGTGATGTGACCGATGTCACACATTATATTATATGTGTGTGTATATATATATATATATATATATATATATATATATATATATATATATATATATATATTATATATATACACACACACAATATGTTTTAATTATAAAGCACACTTATAACCTAAAGCAATGCTTATTTGTTTTTAATTTATTTATTTTATTGTCATCTCACAATATGGATCTGCATTCAAAAGGATTTTTGCAACTGAACATTTCATGTAATTTAATAAATAACTAAATTAATAATAATAAAAAAAAAAATAAAAAAAAAATAATAATAATATAAATAATAAAACAACAACATCATACATCTTAGCTAATATCAAATAAAGCTAAAGGGCAAAGAATATAGCCTTATTACCATTAAGTGTTTTTATTCAATCAGTCTTTCTTTAATTCATATATTTAGCATCTAATAAGCAATCATGTATTTCAAAATAAAGTCACTAACCCACATTATTATGTTGGCTTAGCCAACATACTGTTATGCTATTTAAACTTCTTCTTTTTCTTATTATTATTTTTCTGACAGAAATTCTGAACGCTACTCCTCCTAGGGCTTTAAAGCCACAAGCCCCAAACTCGGCAGACACCTGCGGGATAGAGCGGTGGTGTGTGCTATATCTTTTCAGACTGATCAGACTTAAAGTTTTTTTTTTATTAATTTTTAAATGTCAAAATTCATTACCCATAGACTTACATTGTCTGAGAAAAATTGCGCCCCTACAGTTGCAATGAGATTTAGGGGCGGAGTCGGGTTTCGTTTCACTTTTAAACCGGTTAAAAATACAAGTAAATAATACAATTTCCCTCAAACTGACAAGCTAAACCAACATATCTGATTATTACAGGGGTTAGGGCTCATTAATAATTGATTTCTGGGCAGAGATCAATCAGAAAGACGAGAGAAGAATCAGCTGCTGCTCAGCTCAGGCTGTCTCCACGGAGCTCACAACGAGCGAATTTATTCTTATTTAAGACCTTTTATTATTAAATTATATCGGCGATTGCACGCAATCTACCCGTTAGAACACACCAAGAGCTAAATTCAGATGTTTCTGAACTGTTTAAAGTAATAACATGATATTTTCGCGGCAGCCAAATGTCCGGGAGCTCGCGATGTATGAACACTTGAAGTCCACATTTACAGCCTTCACATGAAAACACTGCAGCGAAACGGCACAAAACAATTAGAAGAATATATTATACACATGAAAATGAGTGTTTATATGTGCTTGTGAGATTTCTCTGTCCGATTGAAAGTCTGCGATGCTCAGCGTTGCATAACATGGTAAAGCAGGGAGCTACACTGCGACAAAAATGTTTTTTTGCATCATTGCAAAAATGCATCAGCATTTGCATCACTGATTATTTTTGTACCTACTTATGTGTTATGCTATGATTTAATATGAGCATTTATTAAAACAGAAATGTGTATTTTAAGAATACGTTTTATAACGTGCTCCGAGCATTCAACACATCGAGTTGGCTTCAGCCCCGCGCTGCGGGAAACTGAACTGAGCAGCTGGTGGCTCGCGCTGTGTTCGGTGCGAGAGAGAGCCGCGTCTCACGGACATTAACACTGAACAGAGCTCTCGTTCAGGACGTTCACGTCCTCCTGCACCTGAACGAACAAATACGAATCGCAGTTTAAATAAACAGAAAAAAAGAGCGAAAAGCGAAAGAGCTCAATTCAGCGGCGCGGTGTTCTGGTGTTCAGGGAGCAAGCAGAGACTCGTCTCAAAGTCTTCTTGCTTTTGTACCGACAACAAGTACATACAAAATATGTCGAAATACCCGTGTTGGAAAGTGTGTTCGAAAGATTATGTGTTTATGTCTTAAGTCAAAGTAAAGAGTTGCAAAAAAACCGGATGTGTATCATTATAATGGATGCGTTTGTCTCTTAAGGCGACCGCGCCTAATTTACTAGCTCTGCTGCAGTTTCTTTAATGTACGAAAATGAAAGTAAATCACTCACTGCTCTTGATTGAATTACCTTGTAGTACAAGAATTTATCCAAAGTCAATCCAAAAATCAGATAGAATTGTTTTACTAGTGGGTGCAGGCCACTAGTTCATTTATGTAAGTGAGTATGGCAAAATAGTGTGTGAAATCTGTGAAATATTATACCCAAAAATTCTTTATACTGTAGGCTACCAGTGAAATTTATTAAAAAAATAATAATAATTAGGGACCTGACCATGTTTTGATTAAGTGTTTCTTTCTTTACAAGTATACTTTCTTTCTGTACAACTCTAACCCCAGCTACAAGACAGAGCAATGCACTGTGTCTACTGTAAGAAATAGAACAAGGCATGTGGTTTAAAAGATGGCAAGTAAAACAAAAAGCACATCTGTATGCAATACAGTTTCATTATTGTTCATTTTTATCCAGTAATTACTATAAATAATTTGGGCGACCAAATCATGTTTTGTGCCAGTAACTGAAAAAGTGGTGACTGATAAGAGCCACCAGTGGAAAAAGTTAGTGTAGTTCCCTGTGGTAAAGTCATTTATATATATTTTTTAAGAGCATCTTAAAATAAAATATATATTCAGAATGCACACAATCCACCCTTTAGAACACAACGAGAGCAAAATCCAGGGGTTTTTGAGCCGTGTATGTGTGCAAAACGCAATATTTGACATTGTGAAGGGAAAAAAAGTTACATGACAGCCGTGTTTTGGGGCGAGATCGGACAAATAAATACACATTTCATTCACACTGACAAGCTAAACCAACATATGTTATTATTATCGGGTCAGATCTCATTAATAAATTATGTCTCACACAATCCACCCATTAGAACACAAGAAGAGCAGAATTCAGGTGTTTTTGAGCTGTGTATGTGTGCAAAATAGGTATTGATGCTGGATTGAATATTAAAAGAGATTGCATTCACCAGCTGCTTTCAGTATGTTGTCCACACGATGGCGCCACAGGATAAATACTAAATACTTCAAGATATATTTAGAGACAAAGCAGTTCTTACAAATAAATACATAAATATCCTATTTTCAAGTAAATTATGATTCCTTCTATGAGTACTATTATATGCACAACGTGAAAATAGAGTCAAATTGAATGGTATTTAGGAGATTATAGTTTTAGCATTATTACTATATTGGGCCTTATTGAAGTTTATAAAAAATTATAATGAATATTTATAAATGTTTTATTTATGCACATAAATAAATTTGAAATATTACACGAGTTTGAATGAGTTTAAATTGATTAGAAATAGTTCATAGAAGCTAACTTTGATTGAGTCTAATGGGATTTGGAGCTTGGCTCATCTGAACATCCTGACAATTAAAGTCTATGGGATTTTTATGATTTTTAATATTTATTTTTATTAAAACCGTAAGTCCAATAAGTTAGAAAAAATATAGCACACCTCATCTGTTCAAAGACTTGAACATCATCTCCTAGATATCATTAAATTTGAACATATTTTAATAGTATTGCCAATATTTTTATCAAGTTATCACACATTACTGAAAAAGTGAAGAAGGGACACTGATAGTTATCTATTTTCATGTTGTGCATATAATAGTACTAACAAAAGGACTCATAATTTACTTGAAAAGATACATGTCCATTGTGTAACTGCATCATCTATACACACCATTGTGCTTGGACCCCTTTTGATCTCCTTGATTTAAAATGCATTGTTTCAGTTATCGAGTGTGTCGTTGCCCACAACGCGACGGTGACAGGACTGTGAAATACATACATGAGAAAAATAGACATGACTTATTTCACATCCAGCTAGACAACCCTGTCGTAGCTGTTATCATAGCCCAGGCTTTTTATTAAAAAAGAAAACAGCAAGGGACCATGGAAAAAGACTGTTGCAGGTGTATTTTTTATGGTATTATTTTTTTAATTTTTTGCAGCAGGGCAACTCAAGAATGTAGGGCACACAAGTACTGTGGCTCTTTTGCTCCATGGCCAAGATGGCCAAGCCAACATCAAAGTTAGTTCACTAACTTTTAATTCTAGTTATTATTATTATGTTGGCTTGTAACATACTGTTATGCTATTTAAACTTCTTCTTTTTTTTCTTATTATTATTTTTCTGACAGAAATTCAAAACGCTACTCCTCCTAGGGCTTTAAAGCCACAAGCCCCAAACTCGGCAGACACCTGCGGGATAGAGCGGTGGTGTGTGCTATATCTTTTCAGACTGCTATATCTTTTCAGAAGTTTAAAAAAATTTTTTTTATTAATTTTTCAATGTCAAAATTCATTCCCCATAGACTTACATTGTCTGAGAAAAATTGCGCCCCTACAGTTGCAATGAGATTTAGGGGAGGAGTCGGGTTTCGTTTTACTTTTAAACCGGTTAAAAATAAATAATAAGTAAATAATACAATTTCCTTCAAACTGACAAGCTAAACCAACATATCTGATTAGTACAGGGGTTAGGGCTCATTAATAATTGATTTCTGGGCAGAGAGCAGTCAGAAAGACTAGAGAAGAATCACTGCTGCTCAGCTCAGGCTGTCTCCACGGAGCTCACAACGAGCGAATTTATTCTTATTTAAGACCTTTTATTATTAAATTATATCGGCGATTGCACGCAATCCACACCTTAGAACACACCAATAGCTGAATTCAGATGTTTCTGAACTGTATAAAGTAATAACATGATATATTCGCGGCAGCGCAACTGCCCGCGAGCTCGCGATGTATTTCTCTGAACACTTGAAGTCTAAATAGAGAATTCACAGCCTTTCACATTAAAACCCTGCAGCGAAACGGCACAAAACAATTAGAAGAATATATTGTACACATGAAAATGAGTGTTTATATGTGCTTGTGAGATTTCTCTGTCAGACTGAAAGTCTGCGATGCTCAGCGTTGCATAACATGGTAAAGCAGGGAGCTACACTGCGACAAAAATGTTTTTTTGCATCATTGCAAAAATGCATCAGCATTTGCATCACTGATTATTTTTGTACCTACTTATGTGTTATGCTATGATTTAATTTGAGCATTTATTAAAACAGAAATGTGTATTTTAAGAATACGTTTTATAACATGCTCCGAGCATTCAACACATCGAGTTGGCTTCAGCCCCGCGCTGCGGGAAACTGAACTGAGCAGCTGGTGGCTCGCGCTGTGTTCGGTGCGAGAGAGAGCCGCGTCTCACGGACATTAACACTGAACAGAGCTCTCGTTCAGGACGTTCACGTCCTCCTGCACCTGAACGAACAAATACGAATCGCAGTTTAAATAAACAGAAAAAAAGAGCGAAAAGCGAAAGAGCTCAATTCAGCAGCGCAGTGTTCTGGTGTTCAGGGAGCAAGCAGAGACTCGTCTCAAAGTCTTCTTGCTTTTGTACCGACAACAAGTACATACAAAATATGTCGAAATACCCGTGTTGGAAAGTGTGTTCGAAAGATTATGTGTTTATTAATTCAAAGTAAAGAGTTGCAAAAAAATCGGATGTGTATCATTATAATGGATGCGTTTGTCTCTTAAGGCGACCGCGCCTAATTTACTAGCTCTGCTGCAGTTTCTTTAATGTACGAAAATGAAAGTAAATCACTCACTGCTCTTGATTGAATTACCTTGTAGTACAAGAATTTATCCAAAGTCAATCCAAAAATCAGATAGAATTGTTTTACTAGTGGGTGCAGGCCACTAGTTCATTTATGTAAGTGAGTATGGCAAAATAGTGTGTGAAATCTGTGAAATATTATACCCAAAAATTCTTTATACTGTAGGCTACCAGTGAAATTTATTAAAAAAATAATAATAATTAGGGACCTGACCATGTTTTGATTAAGTGTTTCTTTCTTTACAAGTATACTTTCTTTCTGTACAACTCTAACCCCAGCTACAAGACAGAGCAATGCACTGTGTCTACTGTAAGAAATAGAACAAGGCATGTGGTTTAAAAGATGGCAAGTAAAACAAAAAGCACATCTGTATGCAATACAGTTTCATTATTGTTCATTTTTATCCAGTAATTACTATAAATAATTTGGGCGACCAAATCATGTTTTGTGCCAGTAACTGAAAAAGTGGTGACTGATAAGAGCCACCAGTGGAAAAAGTTAGTGTAGTTCCCTGTGGTAAAGTCATTTATATATATTTTTTAAGAGCATCTTAAAATAAAATATATATTCAGAATGCACACAATCCACCCTTTAGAACACAACGAGAGCAAAATCCAGGGGTTTTTGAGCCGTGTATGTGTGCAAAACGCAATATTTGACATTGTGAAGGGAAAAAAACATCACAGCAGTGTTTTGGGGCGAGATCGGACAAATAAATACACATTTCATTCACACTGACAAGCTAAACCAACATATGTTATTATTATCGGGTCAGATCTCATTAATAAATTATGTCCCACCCATTAGAACACAAGAAGAGCAGAATTCAGGTGTTTTTGAGCTGTGTATGTGTGCAAAATGAAATATCAGCGCAATACAGCTTATGAATACTGGAAGGAAAAAAAGTCCATCTCTCCAGCTTCAGAGGACAGTGACTCTGGCTTTTAATCGGTAGATCGGACAAATCAAGTACACGATTATTTAAAAATTCATAATAACTTGGCGAATATAAACGAAAACACATGAACATAAACTATTGAGAAATAAATCGAAAATAGATATTGATGCTGGATTGAATATTAAAAGAGATTGCATTCACCAGCTGCTTTCAGTATGTTGTCCACACGATAGCACCACAGGATAAATACTAAATACTTCAAGATATATTTAGAGACAAAGCAGTTCTTACAAATAAATACATAAATATACTATTTTCAAGTAAATTATGATTCCTTCTATGAGTACTATTATATGCACAACGTGAAAATAGAGTCAAATTGAATGGTATTTAGGAGATTATAGTTTTAGCATTATTACTATATTGGGCCTTATTGAAGTTTATAAAAAATTATAATGAATATTTATAAATGTTTTATTTATGCACATAAATAAATTTGAAATATTACACGAGTTTATAGAAGTAGTAGAAATAGTTCATAGAAGCTAACTTTGATTGAGTCTAATGGGATTTGGAGCTTGGCTCATCTGAACATCCTGACAATTAAAGTCTATGGGATTTTTATGATTTTTAATTTTTATTTTTATTAAAACCGTAAGTCCAATAAGTAAGAAAAAATATAGCACACCTCATCTGTTCAAAGACTTGAACATCATCTCCTAGATATCATTAAATTTGAACATATTTTAATAGTATTGCCAATATTTTTATCAAGTTATCACACATTACTGAAGAAGTGAAGAAGGGACACTGATAGTTATCTATTTTCATGTTGTGCATATAATAGTACTAACAAAAGGACTCATAATTTACTTGAAAAGATACATGTCCATTGTGTAACTGCATCATCTATACACACCATTGTGCTTGGACCCCTTTTGATCTCCTTGATTTAAAATGCATTGTTTCAGTTATCGAGTGTGTCGTTGCCCACAACGCGACGGTGACAGGACTGTGAAATACATACACGAGAAAAATAGGCATGACTTATTTCACATCCAGCTAGACAACCCTGTCGTAGCTGTTATCATAGCCCAGGCTTTTTATTAAAAAAGAAAACAGCAAGGGACCATGGAAAAAGACTGTTGCAGGTGTATTTTTTATGGTATTATTTTTTTAATTTTTTGCAGCAGGGCAACTCAAGAATGTAGGGCACACAAGTACTGTGGCTCTTTTGCCCGATAGGCAAAGATGGCCAAGCCAACATCAAAGTTAGTTCACTAACTTTTAATTCTAGTTATGTTGGCTTGGCAACAAGCCAACATACTGTTATGCTATTGAAACTTCTTATTTTTATTTTTTTTCTTATTATTTTTCTGAGCAATGTCAAACGCTACTCCTCCTAGGGCTTTAAAGCCACAAGCCCCAAACTCGGCAGACACCTGCGGGATAGAGCGGTGGTGTGTGCTATATCTTTTCAGAATGATCAGACTTAAAGTTTTTTTTTTTATTAATTTTTAAATGTAAAAACTCATTACCCATAGACTTCCATTGTCTGAGAAAAATCGCGCCCCTACTGGTTGCAATACCCGGAGTTTTGTTTACTTTCACTTTTACATTGGTTAAAAATACAAGTAAATAATACAATTTCCCTCAAACTGACAAGCTAAACCAACATATCTGATTACAGGGGTCAGGGCTCATTAATAATTTATTTCTGGGCAGAGACCAGTCAGACGAGAGAAGAATCACGGCTGGTCAGCTGCTGGAGGCATTGTCTCTTAGAGCTCACAACGAGCGAATTTATTCTTATTTAAGACCTTTTAAAACGGCGATTGCACGCAATCCACACGTTAGAGCACACCAAGAGCTAAATTCAGATGTTTCTGAACTGTTTAAAGTAATAACATGATATATTCGCGGCAGCCAACTGCCCGCGAGCTAGCGATGTATTTCTCTGAACACTTGAAGTCCACAGAGAAATTACAGCCTTTCACATTAAAACACTGCAGCGAAACGGCACAAAACAATTAGAAGAATATATTATACACATGAAAATGAGTGTTTATATGTGCTTGTGAGATTTATCTGTCAGGCTGAACATCGCAGCGATTGCTCAGCGTTGCATAACATGGTAAAGCAGGGAGCTACACTGAGACCAAAAGGGTCGCATGCATCACTGATTATTTTTGTACCTACTTATGTGTTATGCTATGATTTAATATGACCATTTATTAAAACAGAAATGTGTATTTTAAGAATACGTTTTATAACGTAAATTATGTCTCTGGCCAAAGAACAGAGAGAAAGACGAGAGAGAAATGAGCGCTTCCAAAAATAATATCACAGCGAATTGCACGAATCCACCCATTAGAACACAACAAGAGCAGAATTCAGGTGTTTTTGAACTGTTTATGTGTGCAAAATGAAATATAATTTGACAGCGTGATACAGCTTATGAATACTGGAAGGAAAAAAAGTCACGACAGCCTTTTAACTCTGGAGTCTATTAACGCATATACGCGTTTTGAGTCATTTTCTCCTGATAACCCCGAAATTTACTTAAATTAAACTTTCAGTTTTAATCGAGCAATACATCAATCGAATCTGTAAAGGGTCTACTTTTTTATGGATACAAACATAATAACAACAAAACTTTGTGCACTTATAAAATAAATATAACAAACAAGGTGCAGCCTTGGTCTGCGCTGATCTTCATTTACAAACACGTCATTAAAATGAACTGTAACTCCATGAATATTCAACGAAGAGACATGAGAGATATTTCTATAGAAAGCTTGACATGTCTACTTTTAAACAAAACAAGTGCTGCCGAACAAATATTCTGTGATAAAGTAATCCATATCAAAACAACGCGATGTCCATTTTTCACGTCTAATGTGTATGGAAGGCCAAGAGGGTCAAATAGACGTGAATTTTAACGTGTCTCTGTAAAGGGTCTACTTTTTTTGGATACAAACTTAATTACAACACAACTTTGGGCACTTATAAAATAAAGATAACAAACAAGGTGTGCTGTCTGCAGCCTTGGTCTGCGCTGATCTTCATTTACAAACACGACATTAAAATGAACTGTAACTCCATGAATACTCAACGAAGAGACATGAGAGATATATCTATAGAAAACTTGACATGTCTACTTTTAAACCAAACAAGTGCTCCCAAACAAATATTCTGTGATAAAGTAATCCATATCAAAACAACGCGATGTCCTTTTTTCACGTTTAATGTGTATGGAAGGCCAAGAGGGTCAAATACACGTGAATTTTAACGCGTCAACAACACGTTAAATACGTGTATTTCATGCGTAGACAACACGTATTTAATATTATTTATTTATCGGCACTGCACAACATGGTAAAGTCATTTATATATTTTTTAATAGCTTCTTAAAATACTATATTACTCCGATATTATATCCAATATTGTTTAACACGTTAAATACATGTTGTTTACACGTGAAAAATCAGCGGGTATTTAACATGTATTTCATGTTGAAATACACGTGAAATACACGTGAAGTACACGTTAAAAATCAGTTTGAAGAGGTCAATTTCATTGGCTGCTGAGGACTTGGGTCAAACCACTTCTGTGAGCTTAGTGGTTGGGGTGTACCATTCATAGACAGGCAACCACCATTTAACATGCTATAGATCAGCTTATTCAGCTTAATTATTTAGTCTTTTTTCTTTTCTGTTTTGTATAGCCTATAGAAATAATATATTTAAGTTTCAGTTTTATGAAATATTTATTTTATAATAAATATTAATTAAAATTTTGTGGTGATAGTATAAAGTTTATAAAAGTTACAGTATTTTGTAATGAAACAGGACTTTTTGTTTAGCTCTTGACTCGCCAAAGTATACTATATATAGTGTCCCTTCTTTAATTTTTCAGTAATGTGTGATAACTTAAAATATGTTGTCAGTACTATTAAAATAAGATTACATTGAATGGTATTTAGGAGATTATGGTTTTTGCATGACTTATTTCGCATTCTGCTAGATAACCCTGTCGTAGCTGTTATCATAGCCTAGGCTTTTTATTAAAAAAAGAAAACAGCAAGGGACCATGGAAAAAGACTGTTGCAGGTGTATTTTTTTATGGTATTATTATTTTTATTTTTTTGCAGCAGGGCAACTCAAGAATGTTGGGCACACAAGTACTGTGGCTCTTTTGCCCCATGGCCAAGATGGCCAAGCCAACATCAAAGTTAGTTCACTAACTTTTAATTCTAGTTTTTATTTTTTTTCTTATTATTTTTCTGAGCAATGTCAAACGCTACTCCTCCTAGGGCTTTAAAGCCACAAGCCCCAAACTCGGCAGACACCTGCGGGATAGAGCGGTGCAGGTTGCTATATCTTTTCAGAATGATCAGACTTAAAGTTTTTTTTTTATTAATTTTTAAATGTAAAAACTCATTACCCATAGACTTCCATTGTCTGAGAAAAATCGCGCCCCTACTGGTTGCAATACCCGGAGTTTTGTTTACTTTCACTTTTACATTGGTTAAAAATACAAGTAAATAATACAATTTCCCTCAAACTGACAAGCTAAACCAACATATCTGATTACAGGGGTCAGGGCTCATTAATAATTTATTTCTGGGCAGAGACCAGTCAGACGAGAGAAGAATCACGGCTGGTCAGCTGCTGGAGGCATTGTCTCTTAGAGCTCACAACGAGCGAATTTATTCTTATTTAAGACCTTTTAAAACGGCGATTGCACGCAATCCACACGTTAGAGCACACCAAGAGCTAAATTCAGATGTTTCTGAACTGTTTAAAGTAATAACATGATATATTCGCGGCAGCCAAATGTCCGCGAGCTCGCGATGTATTTCTCTGAACACTTGAAGTCCACAGAGAAATTACAGCCTTTCACATTAAAACACTGCAGCGAAACGGCACAAAACAATTAGAAGAATATATTATACACATGAAAATGAGTGTTTATATGTGCTTGTGAGATTTATCTGTCAGGCTGAACATCGCAGCGATTGCTCAGCGTTGCATAACATGGTAAAGCAGGGAGCTACACTGAGACCAAAAGGGTCGCATGCATCACTGATTATTTTTGTACCTACTTATGTGTTATGCTATGATTTAATATGACCATTTATTAAAACAGAAATGTGTATTTTAAGAATACGTTTTATAACATAAATTATGTCTCTGGCCAAAGAACAGAGAGAAAGACGAGAGAGAAATGAGCGCTTCCAAAAATAATATCACAGCGAATTGCACGAATCCACCCATTAGAACACAACAAGAGCAGAATTCAGGTGTTTTTGAACTGTTTATGTGTGCAAAATGAAATATAATTTGACAGCGTGATACAGCTTATGAATACTGGAAGGAAAAAAAGTCACGACAGCCTTTTAACTCTGGAGTCTATTAACGCATATACGCGTTTTGAGTCATTTTCTCCTGATAACCCCGAAATTTACTAAATTAAACTTTCAGTTTTAATCGAGCAATACATCAATCGAATCTGTAAAGGGTCTACTTTTTTTTGGATACAAACATAATAACAACAAAACTTTGTGCACTTATAAAATAAATATAACAAACAAGGTGCAGCCTTGGTCTGCGCTGATCTTCATTTACAAACACGTCATTAAAATGAACTGTAACTCCATGAATACTCAACGAAGAGACATGAGAGATATATCTATAGAAAGCTTGACATGTCTACTTTTAAACCAAACAAGTACTCCCGAACAAATATTCTGTGATAAAGTAATCCATATCAAAACAACGCGATGTCCATTTTTCACGTCTAATGTGTATGGAAGGCCAAGAGGGTCAAATAGACGTGAATTTTAACGTGTCTCTGTAAAGGGTCTACTTTTTTTGGATACAAACTTAATTACAACACAACTTTGGGCACTTATAAAATAAAGATAACAAACAAGGTGTGCTGTCTGCAGCCTTGGTCTGCGCTGATCTTCATTTACAAACACGACATTAAAATGAACTGTAACTCCATGAATACTCAACGAAGAGACATGAGAGATATATCTATAGAAAGCTTGACATGTCTACTTTTAAACCAAACAAGTGCTCCCGAACAAATATTCTGTGATAAAGTAATCCATATCAAAACAACGCGATGTCCTTTTTTCACGTTTAATGTGTATGGAAGGCCAAGAGGGTCAAATACACGTGAATTTTAACGCGTCAACAACACGTTAAATACGTGTATTTCATGCGTAGACAACACGTATTTAATATTATTTATTTATCGGCACTGCACAACATGGTAAAGTCATTTATATATTTTTTAATAGCTTCTTAAAATACTATATTACTCCGATATTATATCCAATATTGTTTAACACGTTAAATACATGTTGTTTACACGTGAAAAATCAGCGGGTATTTAACATGTATTTCATGTTGAAATACACGTGAAATACACGTGAAGTACACGTTAAAAATCAGTTTGAAGAGGTCAATTTCATTGGCTGCTGAGGACTTGGGTCAAACCACTTCTGTGAGCTTAGAGGGCTGTACCATTCATAGACAGTCAACCACCATTTAACATGCTATAGATCAGCTTATTCAGCTTTATTATTTAGTCTTTTTTCTTTTCTGTTTTGTATAGCCTAAAGAAATAATATATTTAAGTTTCAGTTTTATGAAATATTTATTTTATAATAAATATTAATTAAAATTTTGTGGTGATAGTATAAAGTTTATAAAAGTTACAGTATTTTGTAATGAAACAGGACTTTTTGTTTAGCTCTTGACTCGCCAAAGTATACTATATATAGTGTCCCTTCTTTAATTTTTCAGTAATGTGTGATAACTTAAAATATGTTGTCAGTACTATTAAAATAAGATTACATTGAATGGTATTTAGGAGATTATGGTTTTTGCATGACTTATTTCGCATTCCACTAGACAACCCTGTTGTAGCTGTTATCATAGCCTAGGCTTTTTATTTAAAAAGAAAAAAGCAAGGGACCATGGAAAAAGAATGTTGCAGGTGTATTTTTTTATGGTATTATTATTTTATTTTTTTTGCAGCGGGGCAACTCAAGAATGTTGGGCACACAAGTACTGTGGCTCTTTTGCCCCATGGCCAAGATGGCCAAGCCAACATCAAAGTTAGTTCACTAACTTTAAATTCTAGTTAAACAACTTCTTTTTTTTCTTCTTATTATTTTTCTGAGACTAAACGCTACTCCTCCTAGGGCTTTAAAGCTACAAGCCCCAAACTCGGCAGACACCTGTGGGATAGAGGGGTGCTTGTTGCTATATCTTTTCAGAGTGATCAGACTTATAGTTTTTTTTAAATTAATTTTTAAATATCAATTCCCATAGACTTCCATTGTCTGAGAAAAATCGCGCCCCTACTGGTTGCAATACCCGGAGTTTTGTTTACTTTCGCTTTTAAACAAGTTAAAAATATAAGTAAATAATACAATTTCCCTCAACCTGACACGCTAAACCAACATATGTGATTATTACAGGGGTCAGGGCTCATTAATAATTTATTTCTGGGCAGAGACCAGTCAGACGAGAGAAGAATCACGGCTGGTCAGCTGCTGGAGGCATTGTCTCAACACGGAGCTCACAACGAGCGAATTTATTCTTATTTAAGACATTTTAAAACGGCGATTGCACGCAATCCACACGTTAGAACACACCAAGAGCTAAATTCAGATGTTTCTGAACTGTTTAAAGTATTAACATGATATATTCGCGGCAGCAACTGCCCGCGAGCTCGCTATGTATTTCTCTGAACACTTGAAGAGAATTTACAGCCTGTCACATTAAAACACTGAAGCGAAACGGCACAAAACAATTAGAAGAATATATTATACACATGAAAATGAGTGTTTATATGTGCTTGTGAGATTTTATCTGTCAGGCTGAACCTCACATCAATTGCTATCCATCGTCACAACATGGTAAAGTCATTTATATATATATTTTTAAGAGCTTCTTAAAATAAATATTCCTGCGAATGCACACAATCCACCCATTGGAACACACTAAGAGAAAAATCCAGGGGTTTTTGAGCCGTGTATGTGTGCAAAATGCAATATTTGACATCGCGAAGGGAAAAAAAAAGTCACATGACAGCCGCGTTTCGGGGCGAGATCAGACAAATAAATAGGCTACACATTTCATTCACACTGACAAGCTAAATCAACATATGTTATTATTACCGGGTCAGATATCTCATTAATAAATTATGTCTCTGACCAAAGAACAGAGAGAAAGACGAGAGAGAAATGAGTAGCTACTTCATCAGCATTTTTTAAGAGCTTCCAAAAATAATATCACAGCACTAATCCACCCATTAGAACACAACAAGAGCAGAATTCAAGTGTTTTTGAGATGTTTATGTGTGCAAAATGAAATATAATTTGACAGCGTGATAAAGCTTATGAATACTGGAAGGAAAACAAGTCACGACAGCCTTTTAACTCTGGAGTCGATTAACGCATATACGCGTTTTGAGTCATTTTCTCCTGATAACCCCGACAATTACTTAAATTACACTTTCAGTTTTAATCGTACAGATAAGAGCAATACATCAATCGAATCTGTAAAGGGTCTACTTTTTTTTGGATACAAAAATAATAACAACAAAACTTTGTGCACTTATAAAATAAAGATAACAAACAAGGTGCAGCCTTGGTCTGCGCTGATCTTCATTTACAAACACGTCATTAAAATGAACTGTAACTCCATGAATACTCAACAAAGAGACATGAGAGATATATCTATAGAAAGCTTGACATGTCTACTTTTAAACCAAACAAGTGCTGCCGAACAAATATTCTGTGATAAAGTAATCCATATCAAAACAACGCGATGTCCTTTTTTCACGTCTAATGTGTATGGAAGGCCAAGAGGGTCAAATACACGTGAATTTTAACGTGTCTCTGTAAAGGGTCTACTTTTTTTTGGATACAAACATAATAACAACAAAACTTTGGGCACTTATAAAATAAAGATAACAAACAAGGTGTGCTGTCTGCAGCCTTGGTCTGCGCTGATCTTCATTTACAAACACGTCATTAAAATGAACTGTAACTCCATGAATACTCAACGAAGAGACATGAGAGATATATCTATAGAAAACTTGACATGTCTACTTTTAAACTAAACAAGTGCTCCCGAACAAATATTCTGTGATAAAGTAATCCATATCAAAACAACGCGATGTCCTTTTTTCACGTTTAATGTGTATGGAAGGCCAAGAGGGTCAAATACATGTATGTACACATGTATTTAATATTATTTATTTATCGGCACTGCACAACATGGTAAAGTCATTTATATATATTTTTAATAGCTTCTTAAAATACTATATTACTCCGATATTATATCCAATATTGTTTAACTGTTAAATACGTGTTGTTTACACGTGAAAAATCAGCGGTGTATTTCACGTTGAAATACACGTGAAATACACGTGAAGTACACGTTAAAAATAAGTTTGAAGAGGTCAATGTCATTGGCTGCTGAGGACTTGGGTCAAACCACTTCTGTGAGCTTAGAGGGGTGTACCATTCATAGACAGGCAACCACCATTTAACATGCTATAGATCAGCTTATTCAGCCTTATTATTTAGTCTTTTTTCTTTTCTGTTTAGTATAGCCTATAGAAATAATATATTTAAGTTTCAGTTTTATGAAATATTTATTTTATAATAAATATTAATTAAAATTTTGTGGTGATAGTATAAAGTTTATAAAAGTTACAGTATTTTGTAATGAAACAGGACTTTTTGTTTAGCTCTTGACTCGCCAAAGTATACTATATATAGTGTCCCTTCTTTAATTTTTCAGTAATGTGTGATAACTTAAAATATGTTGTCAGTACTATTAAAATAAGATTACATTGAATGGTATTTAGGAGATTATGGTTTTTGCATGACTTATTTCGCATTCTGCTAGACAACCCTGTCGTAGCTGTTATCATAGCCTAGGCTTTTTATTAAAAAAAGAAAACAGCAAGGGACCATGGAAAAAGACTGTTGCAGGTGTATTTTTTTATGGTATTATTATTTTTATTTTTTTGCAGCGGGGCAACTCAAGAATGTTGGGCACACAAGTACTGTGGCTCTTTTGCCCCCATGGCCAAGATGGCCAAGCCAACATCAAAGTTAATTCTAGTTATTATTATTATTATTATTATTATTATTATTATTATTATATGTAGGTACCAGTGGAGCAGTGGTTCTGCAGTTCTGGTGAAAAGGTCCATCTGTCCTGTAATAATGCTCTTTCTGGCTGCACATCAACTACATGGAGCTATATGAATTTATACAGTTAATTATTCTTCATAATGAATCTTAAGAAAAAGATTAGAAAAATATAAATAGACTGTATTTTATATAGGCCAATAAATTGATTCTATTTTTTTTTTTTTTTACCTTTTTATTTGACTGCAGATCAAAATAAAATAATTCTCAATATCTTTAAAATGAGAGAAATCCCTGACATTTTATTTACTTTCTTTGAATGCAAAAGAAAAATAGTAAAAACATTTAACTTTCAATAAAAAAAAATAAAAAAAAAAATAAAAAAAAGTATTCTTGCCTAGAGTGTTAAAAACAGTCATGGATGTGGGGAGTCACGTGACATGCTCATGAACCTAGTCGCACTTGAGTAGAGTCCCATACGTTTGGCCCCTTTTTGCTGATTTTTTTCTTTTTATTTTAAGCTTATTTCATTAACAAAACTTTTCTTAATGTCTGGCAATCGGAAGCAGCAAGAGATGTCTCTGTCGGCTTCTCCGATTAAGAAGAAATCTAAACCACCGGCACCGACCACGGATGATATGGTGGATAAGATGGAATACTGTTGCGCACTTTGAGGAAATTCTAAGATCTGAGTTGTCAGCGATGCGGAACGAGTTCGCTTCTCACATGTCAGTTGTTCAATCGCTATGCTCCAAAAGGGATCTTCTTACAGCGGAGATGAGAGAACAAAAGAAAGTTGTCGCGGATCACGATAGGCGCGTAGCAGCGCTCGAGCAACAGGTTGTTGATTTACAGGATCGCAATAGGCGTTGCAATCTGTGTCTGGTTGGATTACCTGAAGGGTCCGAAAAGGACGACCCTTTGGTCTTTTTGAAGAGATCGCTGCCGGCGTGGCTCCCGTCTCTGACAGGCAAAGAGATTGAAGTGGAATGAGCGCATCGCGTGTACACAAGGCTCTCCTCAGATCACGCTAAACCACGGGTTTTTCTCTTTAAATTGTTGCGGTATACGGATAGGGAGCTCATTTTGCGGGCCGCCAGACTTCATGCCCCGGTGAAAACATCCGACGGAGCAACGCTGTCTTTCTTTCCAGATTTTTCGCCAGCCACCGCAAAAAGAAGAAGTGCATTCGCGCCAGTAAGAAAGGAAATGAGAGAGGCAGGCATCCAGAATTTTCTTCTCTATCCCGCAACGCTGAAGGTCATTCTCAATCAGGGTGAACCTAAATTGTTATATTCCCCAGAAGAAGCAAGAGTGTTTTTCAGATCTCATTCCTCCAATTCTCACTGAACTCCAGCTGGGCGCTTGCTATCTAATCGGAGAAGAGATGCTTTAAGGCAATCGTGTCTTTCACTGTTTACTCTAATATTTACTTCTGAACTTGTAGTTACTATATAGTTTCATTGAACATACAGTATCGCTTACTGATCAAGGTGGTATAATATTTATGTTCGTTGTATTTCTTCTCTCTTGTTTCAATTAATTAATAAATTTATTTCTTATTATTTTTATTTATTATTTATTTTAAATGTATTATTATTATTATTTTATTTATTTATTTTTATTTACTTATTTATTTATATATTTATTATTATTTTTTATTTTATTTTTTTGACTAAAGATACTATCTTGTCAAAATGTGACTTTGGGGCCAATGTTGGTGCTTCTGTAATGTGCAGGTTTTTGTTGACGCCACGGGTCATATTAAGGGGTGCTGGCAGATCAAGGTTCGTTCTTGGTTTGGTCTGCCATAGTTCATGGAAATATGTTAATATATTTTTGAAAACTGATGGGAAGGGTGGGGATGGGGGGTGGTTTGATGGTAGACTCAACTGGTTTTGTTTTCAAATTTGTATGCTGTCTTATTTTGTAGTAATGCTGTTTGATACCTATGACTGACCTTAATATTCTAAGTTGTAATATTAATGGCCTAAATGGCCCACACAAACGTACAGGTTTTCTGGATTTTTTGCGAAGGAGAAAGATTGATATAGTGTTAGTTCAAGAATCCCATTTGAAAGAGGAGGATGTACACAGGTGTAATAATAAGTTTTATGAAGTAGTATCTCATTCATCTTCGGATGCTAAAACTAAGGGTGTTCTAATATTGGTGCGGAGGATGTTAAATATCACTATTTTAGATAAAGGTTGTGATCCAGACGGTAGAATAACACACATAAAAACAATAGTGGAGAATAGGAATATTGTATTTATTTCAGTTTATGCCCGTGTACTCCTGAACCTACTTTTTTCTCTGTTTTGTCTTCCTATCTTTTAAAATTTTCAGATTTTGAAATTGTATTAGGTGCAGACACCAATTCTGTAATGTCGCATATCCTAGATAGATCTGGACCAAAGGAATCACACTCTCAAGCCTTGTGTTCTGACAAACTTAGGCAATGTGTAACCTCGTCTTCATTGGTGGATACTTGGCGTTTACTAAATCCTTCTGCTAAGTCTTTCACTTTCTTTTCTGCTATTCATAAATCCTATTCACGAATTGACTATATTTTCATTTCTACTTCTTTATCTTCAGCTGTTTGTGATGCCGATATCTGTTCCTTATCTTTGTCTGATCATGATGGAAATTTGTGCAGATTATCTTTGATCCCTCGACCGTCTCGTGCGACTAGATGGCGATTTAACCCTAAATTGTTACAAGATGAAAACTTCTGTAGTCAATTCAGAAATAATTTTGCTGAGTTTATTGAAATTAATCAAGGCTCAGTGGATGATCTACGAACACTTTGGAATGCAGTTAAAGGATTTATAAGGAATAACTCAATTTCATATGCCTCTTTCCTTCAGAAAAACAGACATAAAAAGATAGTTGAATTGGAATCACAGCTCCAGAAACTGACTAGAGACAATCAGCGTTGTTTCTCAGACAATACACTCAGCAAAATCATGGTGGTTAGATCCGAGCTTAATTCATTACTGAGATCCAGGGCAGAATTCCTGATTCAAAGATGCAGGCAGAATTATTATTTTCAAGGAAGTAGACCTAACCAGCTTTTAGCTTTAAGAATACGTAACAGTGAAAAATTTGCTAATATTTCAGCAGTGAAATCCCAATCCAGGCTCATTAAAGTGAAGTGACATTCAGCCAAGTATGGTGACCCATACTCAGAATTTGTGCTCTGCATTTAACCCATCCGAAGTGCACACACACAGAGCAGTGAACACACACACACTGTGAACACACACCCGGAGCAGTGGGCAGCCATTTATGCTGCGGCGCCCGGGGAGCAGTTGGGGGTTCGATGCCTTGCTCAAGGGCACCTAAGTCATGGTATTGAAGGTGGAGAGAGAACTGTACATGCACTCCCCCCACCCACAATTCCTGCCGGCCCAAGACTAGAACTCACAACCCTTTGATTGGGAGTCCGACTCTCTAACCATTAGGCCACAACTTCCCCAGATCTTGTGACAGATCCAAAAGACATTCATATTTCTTTTTATTCTTTTTACTCTAACCTCTATACTTCTTCTGCTGTTGGTGACCCTGACACTTTTGCATCTTTTCTGTCCGACCTTGATTTACCTAGGCTGTCAGATTTGGACACTGATTACCTGGCTGAACCGATTACCCTTCAAGAGCTGGAGTCAGCAATTCGATCTATGAACAAGGGGAAATCCCCAGGTTTAGATGGTATTCCTGTCGAATTGTATATTACTTTTTGGTTGGATTTAGGCCCCCTCATGTTAGATATGATAAATTTTTCAGTTCCTCAAGGTTCATTTCACCCATCTATTAATATAGCTGTGATTTCTCTCTTGTTAAAAAAAGATAAGGATTCGACTTCCTGTTCTAGTTACCGGCCTCTCTTTTTGATAGGGACTGATGTTAAATTATATGCTAAGGTACTATCTCGTAGTTTAGAGAAATATACTGTATGAACAGACTAGTTCACCATGATCAAACAGGGTTCATTAAATCTCGCTCAGCCTCAGATAATTTACGCAGGTTATATCATATTATTAATTCAACTAATAGTTCGTCCTCCCCTTGTGCAGTATTATCTCTAGATGCAATGAAAGCTTTCGACCAGCTCGAATGGAACTATTTATGGGCGGTTCTACAGCATCTGGGTCTAGGATCAAGTTTCATAAACATGATAAAAGTTCTGTACGCCAATCCAGCAGCCTCTGTTCTCACAGGTTCTGTCTGCTCTAACCCATTCTTTATACATCGAGGTACTCGTCAGGGTTGCCCGCTTTCTCCTCTTTTATTCGCCTTATCTTTGGAACCCTTAGCACAAGCGGTCCGACTATCTGAAACTATTTCTCCCATAAGTACAGTATAAGGAATACTCATCATCATATTTCTTTATTCGCAGATGATATCTTATTGTTTCTGGAGAAGCCGTCACATTCTATTCCCCATGTATTGAATTTATTTGACCATTTTGGATCTCTCTCTGGGTTTAAAATTAATTGGAGTAAGTCATGTCTACTTCCACTCAATTCTAAATTTGATCCCATTTCCCTTTCTGTATCTATTCCAGTAGTTCAAAACTTTAAGTACCTGGGGATAGATATTTTTCCTTCCCTGCAAGAAATTATTTAAAAAAACTATAGTAGTATTCTAGGCAAAATATCCTCAGATTTAGAAAATTGGTCTCGTCTTCTTACTTCTCTTCAGGCTCGTATATCGGTGATTAAAATGAATGTTCTCCCACGTATTAATTTCTTCTCTTCTTTGATTCCTCTAGCTCCACCAGCTGGTTACTGGAACAAACTTGATGCATGTAATTCACGGTATATATGGGATGGGAAACGTCCTCGTATTAAACTGACTACTTTACAACGAAGTAGATTACATGGAGGTCTTTTTTCCCTAATTTTAGATTGTATGCCCAAGCCTTTTCCCTCCGCCCTTTATCAGTTTGGTTTGACCCTGATGCTTCTGTATCTTGGAGAGCAATTGAGGAATCTATTGTCTATCCATATAAATTGAAGGATCTTGTTTTTTCTGGGGTTCCGCTTAGGCAGTGTAAATCTAGGTTTGGTCCCATTGTAACCCATCTCCTTTCTACATGGAGGGATGTTGAAAGACGTTTACAATTATTTAAAATTTGGCATAAGCATACTCCAGTTTTTCACAATAATAATCTTTTGTCAGGCAACACTCCATTCCATTGTCCGCAATGGACTCATCACAAAGTAAATACTCTGGGAGATATTTATGATGATAGTGGTTTACAATCCTTCCAGAATCTCAAAACTCAATATAATCTGCCAGGCACTTCCTTTTTTATGTATTTGTGCATTAGGTCGGCCCTGCGGGCATATGGGGTGCCCTGGAACTCTCAATTGCCTATTCACCCTTTGCGCAAACTAATCCTTCCATCTGAGGAATCTCCTTCCTCTGCTTCAGTCATCTATCTTTTTCTTCTTGAGCATTCTTACAAACCTCTATCTATTACAACTGTTTGGGCTAAGGATCTTAATGAGGATGTGCAGGTTTTATTCTCAGATCAGATATGGGGAATGTTTAAACTGTCTTCTAAAAACCCAAACCACCAAATTATTCATTGGAAATTGCTGCATAGGGTTTACTTGACCCCACTGAAACGTTATCATATGAATCTGTCGTCTTCTCCTAAGTGTGTTCTCTGTCCGCATGGACTTTTAGGCACATTTTTGCATTTTTTTTGGGAGTGCCCCTCTCTCTCTTCTTTTTGGATTCAGCTTTCACAGGACCTTTCTTATTTGTTGGGTACTGAGATATGTTTGTCTCCACGTCATTTTTTCATGAATGACTTTTGGGACCTCACCTTGTCTGTCCAACAAAGATGTTTACTGTTAGCTGCTCTCACTGCAGCAAAAAAGTTGCTAGTCAATCGTTGGAATCCTCCTCACACAATGGACAGAAGAAACTGGGCGGTTTATTTGTTAGATATTATCTCAATGGAACTCTCAACTTCTCGTATACATGGATCTAATGTGAAAACTGTTAATTTATGGCATTCATCTTTTAATGTCGTATCATCTTTTCTAAAATCTTTGTAAGTATTATTTTATTATATTTTATGTATTAATATTACTTAATTTATTTATATTATTGTTTATTTTACTTTATGTATTTATTTATTATTTTTCTTCCCTACTCTTTAGTCTACCAGGGGGTGGGATGGGTTGGAATGGGTTCTACATTTGCTCAGTTGCTTTTTGTTTTCTGCTGTTGTAAACAAAAGAAAATTCAATAAACAGTTGTTAACAAAAAAAAAAAAAACAGTCATGGATGTGTCTCTCTTTAGGTACACTCAAGTATTTTAATAATATTATATTATCTGTAAGTACCCTGTACACATTTTATATATTTTAAGATTCGAAGTAGGACCTACACTACAAGTGCACATTCAATACAATTAATGTCCTTATTTTTCACAAGGAAAACTTATTCTGAAACAACAGTCTGGGCTGTGAGATGAGAACAGAGACACACTGAGCTTTAACCACTAACCATCGACCAACTGCTGACTGATGAGAAAACATCATTAGCTTCTGAGAGACAAAGATAAACTGAACCACAGTGATCTGAACTGAAGACAGCGACTGTAACACATTTCAGTTTCATTCAGGTAAGCTCTCATCTGTCTGATTTAATGCAGATTTTAATGTGAAAGTAATATTACAAGAACTTATCTTAATGAATATCTGCCAGGTTCATCAGTGTTGTGTTGTAGGTTCTTGACTTGTTTTTTGTTTTTTTTTGTTTTTTGCTCTCACAATGTAAAAATTAAAACAGAAACGGGTTAAACAAAAAATATCTCATGAACTATTCCACTGGAATCACATTCTTTACTGTGAGAATAATTCAAAGCAGTGAAACAAATTGTCACGGACAGAAGAGAGAGACAACAGGGTATGCAGGTAAGTAGATGTTTATTGGAATTATGGAGACAGAAGATGGTATCACACAATCTTGCAGAGGAATAGTTGAGCTGAGGGGGATGTTAAGAGGATGACTTGAGGATACTTGCTGTACAGACGAAGGGAGGACACAGGAAGAACTGACAGGACACGGCTGACAGATGGTGGTAAGTAAGCAGGATGATCAGACGTTCAGGTATTCAGATGATTCCAAGAGTAGCACAGAGAGGAGAGTCGGTGATTCTCTGACGAGACCAGACAGAGAGTGAAAGGAAGTGTGGGCTTAAGAAGTGGCAGTGATGAGCGGGTGCAGGTGTGGTGACTTCAGTAATCTGGTGATAATGAGCGGATGGGCGGAGTCGGGTGATTGGACTCTGATGGTGTGGCAGGTGTTACTGGTGACTCCGTGACAGTACCCCCCCCCTCTACGGGCGGCCCCTGACGCCCGCGTTACCCGTCGACGGAGTCTGCCTCGACCTCTCGGCGCAGGGTGGTTGGGATGGGAGTTGTGGAACTGGGTGAGGAGGGATGTGTCCAGGAAGTCGTCACTAGGGACCCAAGAGCGTTCTTCAGGACCATATCCCTCCCAGTCTACCAGATACTCCAGGAGGCAGCCCCGTCGACGGGAATCCAGGATGTCCTGCACACGGTGAATTGACTCCTCTGTGACTTCGGTAGGAGGAGGTACGTCAACACCATCAGGTCCTGGGGAAGGAGAAACAAGAGGGTCAGTGAAGGGCTTTAATAGTGAGACATGAAATGATGGTGCGATCCGGTAGTGTGAGGGAAGGTGAAGAAGGTAGGTGACCTCGTTGACCTGCCTCTCGATGGTGAAGGGACCTTTATAGCGGGGACTCAGCTTTAGACAGGGAAGGTGAAGACGGATGTCTCTGGTGGAGAGCCAGACCTTTTGACCTGGTTGGTACTGGGGTGTATCTCCTCTCTTGGCGTCGGCCTGGCTCTGGTGTCTTCACACTGCTCGCTGGAGATGGATGTGTGCTGAGTCCCATACCCTCTCACTCACTTCGAACCAGGTTTTGACCGCTGGGACCTCTGACGGCTCTCCTGACCAGGGGAAGAGAGGAGGCTGGTACCCGAGTATGCACTGAAATGGTGTTAAACCAGTGGTGTAACAAGAGGGCCCATCGGGCTTGGTAGGGGTTTAGACGTTTGGCTTCTAGAAGATATTTGAGGTTACGGTGGTCCGTAATGACTTAGACTTGATGGTGTGCTCCCTCCAGCCAGTGTCTCCATTCTTCGAAAGCCATCTTGATAGCCAGAAGTTCCCGATTACCGATGTCGTAATTACGCTCCGCCGGGGACAGTTTCTTGGAATAGAAGGCACATGGATGGAGTACTGGAGGCTTCCCCTGCTGCTGTGATAGAATAGAGATAGAGAGAGGTGAGTGGAGAACTGATGATGCTGTATTGATGAATAAAATGATGGTAGAAGTTTGCAAATCCTAAGAATCTCTGGAGGTCTTTGACGGTGGTGGGTTGTGACCAGTTCATGATGGTGTCCACTTTCCTCTGGTCCATTTGGATCCCTTGTGGGCTGATGACATAGCCGAGGAAGTGAACAGTGGTACGGTGGAACTCACACTTTTCCAACTTCAGGAACAACTGATGATCTCTTAGTATTTGCAGGACTTGACAGACGTGGTGATGGTGTTCAGTTAAGCTCTTGGAGAAGATTAAGATGTCATCAATGTAAACGATCACGAATTGATGCAGAAACTCAAGGAACACTTCGTTCATGAAGGCTTGAAGCACAGATGGAGAGTTGGACAGCCCATAGGGCATAACAAGATATTCATACTGCCCTGATGGAGTAATGAAAGCAGTTTTCCACTCGTCGCCTCTTCGGATGCATATGAGATTGTATGCACTTCTGAGATCCAGTTTGGTGAAGATTTTAGCTCCACGTAGTTGTTCTAGAGCGGTTGGGACCAGAGGAAGGGGATAGCGGAATTTGACCATTTGTTCGTTGAGTGCACGGTAGTCAATGCACGGCCTCAAGCCTCCGTCCTTCTTTCCCACGAAAAAAAAGCTGGATGCAGCAGGGGAAGTGGAAGGTCGAATGGACCGCTGTTGTAAGGCTTCCTTGATATACTCATCCATAGCCTTCTGCTCCGGGATGGACATTGGATAGATCCGGCCCGGGTGGTGTGGCTACAGGCAGCAGGTCAATGGCGCAGTCCCATGGCCGATGAGGTGGTAACTGTGTCGCTTGTTGTTTGCTGAACACTTCCTGGAACGCCCGGTACTTAAGGGGAATCTCTGTTGGATGGCTGGATTCTGGACTTTCAATCGACGTGGAGTTGAGGTGAAGATGAGAGGAAGAGTGGGACTAGCTGACTAGCATTAGTCTAAGCACACCAAGTACGCTGCATTCTCAGACTCAACCTGACTCGAAAAACACAGACAAACAGATGACCACTGATGTTTACTATTTTTCTATTTAAATTTCCTAGTTACCAGCCAGTTTCAACATTTTTTTAAAAGATTTAATCTAATCTAAAAACAAATATATTTTCACTGAGCTCTGATTTAACTATGACAATGTAACCACAATTAGAGCAAGTCATTTCCATTTAAAGGTCCTATGACATGAAAATTTCACTTTCTGAGGTTTTTTAAGATTAATATGAGTTCCCCTAGACCAGGGGTGCCCAACCCTGCTCCTGGCGATCGACTGTCCTGCAGAGTTTAGCTCCAATCCTAATCAAACACACCTGAAGCAATTAATTAAGGTCTTCAGGCTCACTTAAAAATTAAAGGCAGGTGCGTTTGATTAGGGTAGGAGCCAAACTTTGCAGGACAGTCGATCGCCAGGAGCAGGGTTGGGCACCCCTGCCCTAGACTGTATGTGGTCCCCAAGTTTCTAGAAATTTGAATCGGTGTAAATCGAGATTTTTCTATCTTTCTCTGCCTTTGAGAAAATGGAAGCTCAATCAGGCTGATCTTGAATCTCCTCGTTGTGACATTGCAACGAGAATTGTTACCTCCCCTTTCTCTGCTTTGCCCGCCCAAATATTTACATATAATTCAGCACAGGCGTTACAAACAGACTTTTATGATATGGATTCGACAGCACCGGCACAAACAGTGAGTAACAGTGTTCATTAATGCCTGATCTGTGATCAGTGATTTCTGATGGGTAGCTAATCATTTAAGTTCACACAGACTTTCTTTCTAAATCGTTTAATACTGTTTATACATCAATGAATCAAGCCAGTGACTAAACGATCAACTTCACGTTGTTTCTCTTAGTAGCATGAAACAAATCTGTTATTTAAATTGTGATTTAACTACAGAGAGCGATCAAAGAACGCTCGCTTTTTTCCGGAGCTGTTACACATCGCGAGTATATCTGCACACTTGCCCAAACTGCCGTTACAATGAATGACGCTGTTATGCTGCACAGCTGAGCTCTTACTGTATTCATGTGTTTGCTGTTAGATGTGGTGAAAGCATTTTGTGAGATAAGGTGTTGCAATAATGACGAGATCACTGCATCCACGCGATAAACAGACTCTGTCTACTCAATGCTCATCACTGCAGCCTTTCATGTGATGGGAAAATATCGAACATTTTTTTATAATCCACACTTCCACGATTCGTTAATCTCGACAGCTGTAATAGTAAAAAAAAAAAAAAATAATAATAATAATATATATATATATATATATATAACGTTATATTTGAGAGGGGTTCCACATGAATGCATTTCGAATGCAACGATGTCAGCCAATCACAAGAGTTGTCGTTTACTCGGAGTCTCACAGCAAACAAGCCCCTTCAAACAGAGCATTCAAGCCAGAGGGCTAATATCAGGATCTAAAAATGCTTTTTTTTCCTAAATTTTAAATGTAAAAATCATACTAACAATATAAGTACACCTAAGAGAACATTAAAAAGCATTTAAAGATAAGGAAATTATCCATGTCATGGGACCTTTAAGATACTGTAAATGTATGAAAAAGCTATGTTTTGAATTATTCACACCATTACTCAATATCTGACTCATTCACCCAATATAAAACTTTTTTTTTCTTTCAGCAACAAGAACGGTGAAAATCAGACTTTGCTGGATGAACACAGTGATCATTCTACTGATTATAATGTCTTATGAAACTCAATATGATTCCTCAGATAGCAGAAGGATTATCTTCCTCATCGCTAGTGTTTATGTGGGTCTGTCAGCTCTCATTTTGGCTTTTCATCTTCTGCACCTTCACAGAAAGATCAGAGGCCGAATCTCAGTCTTCATCCTCCTCCTCCTCCTCAGTGACCTGATACAATTACCCATTAATCTATATATACTGAGAGATATACTGGAAGAATACAGATCCTTTATCCATGAGCTTGGTCAGTTTTGGTTGGGATTACATTGGTGTGGTTTTCATCTGCATCAGCTGGTGGCTCTGGAGGGGATTTTGACTCTGAAATATCCGCTTTGGTCTGCTCGTATTTTCTCACTTCCCTGTTACATCATAATCTCCATCCTTGTGCTTTTTTTTTCTATAGTGAGTGTATTATTTCTTTTCCCGCATTCACAAACTACAAACATGTCATTATTCAGTCTCAGCACAAGTGTTGTTCCTCTGATCGTATTGTCTGTAACATCTACAATCAGCTGTAAAGCCTCTTCCACTCCTGTCAGAAAAAACAGTTCAGTACTCATTGTTTCTATTCTTACATTTGTTTTGATGTACTTACCTTTCGTTTTGATCATCTGTGTGATTTTATTTAATTTACATTCATATGTCAGCTCATCTTGGTGGGTAATGTCTTTCTGTTTGATGAATTTGAGAGTGATTTCAGACCCTATTCTGTGTGTTTTGGTCTGCAGACAAAATCTCAGAGATGTTCAGACGCCACAAACACACACAGAACCCAACGCTGATGAGACGTCAGTCTGAGCTTGAGTTTCATTGGTCCTCAGGCCTGAATTTGGCTTCAAAACATAAAATGATAAAAATAATAAAAATAATAAATTAAGGTGACTAAAGGTTATTGATTCATTTGAAAAGTCTTTGATTGCTATAAGTGAAAGTGTGCTCTCAATGCTACAAACAGCACAACCTGAGTTTCCATCTCTTTACTGATAATTTTTAGTTTGTTTAATATTGTAATATATGGGGGTCTCAAGATGGCGGCTTGAAGGGAGGCTGTGTGTAGTTGAGCAGTAGTGTCTCTTTGCTAAGTTTTTCTACTATTACAACCCAAATATTATCACTATCACTACCGGCGCGACTATAAATCAGCACCGGGAGAGCACGTCATTATCTTCTTCATCTGAAGCTTGCGTCCGAAGCATGGCAGGGAGCTAGAGGACACAGTGTCTTGTTCTCTACTCAGGGAACTATGGTTACATACATAACCTGAGACTGTTCCCTTTCGAGGGAACTTCGAACTGCGTCGTCTAGGGGGCGCTTTGGGGAACCGTATGCCCATGCCGCCATGCTGAGGGGAGTGCAGGCCAAAATCATGGTGAGCACTAAGTACCAACTCTTCCATTTCCATGGGAGTTGCCCCTGGTACATTTAGATGGCTGTCTGTGACAGTACCCCTTACGGCCAAAAAGCCTAAGATACATACCCAACTTAATTGTTAGGGCCTCGGCCCAGGGTAGAGCTGAAGGCTTGGAATCAGGAAAGATTCCTTTAATGGAATACGGCTAAGAACCTAGCATTTACCAAGTCTTGCCTGTCACACAGGGGCTACCACTAGCTTACGCATAAGCTTGATGAAAGAGCTGTCTCACCAGTTCTCTAGTAGCAACACCCTGTTTAGATAGGTATCCGAGGATACATATGTGGAGTGGCGCCCAAGATGAATGGGGCTTTTACTAACTCAAGAAAGGGCATGAAGCAACAGCGCGAAGCCCTCACTATATAGGTTTTTAGAAAGAATGCAGAATACAAGCGTGCAAACTTACCACAGTGTGGATTTCAGAAAGTGTGCAAAGACTTCACGTGCACACTTACCATAGCATGGATTTTCAAATACTGTTGTAAGGAGGGGCTCTTGTGGCACTCCGATAGAGCAGCTCATAAATGGAATGTTGCATCTTAAAACAGTATGATTGAGAGTCATCAACTCGATCTATGGAAACAATACTGGAGACAACAATACTGGATAGTACTCATACGAGAGGAGAACTCCGAGCTCAGAGTAGTGCCCTCATAGGCGATCCTTTTTTGGAAAAAGGGGAGCGCTGCTAAATTACCAGGAGAATCACCCAAATAGCCCCTCAGGTTGAGGGAAGTGATGCTTGAGGTGTATAAACAAATACACACTGGCTGAATGGAGCTCAAGGAACCAAGGTCTAATCATCTCAAGAAAGGGAACGAAGGGGAACGTGTAACCCTTATCGTACAAGATTTCAGAAAGTTTGCAGAGTGCATGCAACTTACCACTTGTGGATTTTTAGAAAGTGCGCAAAGTGTTCACGTGCACACTGACCACCATGTGGTTTTGCTAAGCGTGTGTACTTAAAGGTTCCTAAACATCGCAGATGTTCTGAATCTCACGGGAGAGGCAAGCTCAATTTTTTGCAAATTCCCTGCAATGCTGTGCCAGGCCTGATGATCAAGGAGTCTCCCTCAGAAACCTGTGATCTCAGCCGCCTAATACCGGAACATGAAGCCAGTTGGCTGCTGCTGGCGAATGTTTAGTAAACACTGTAACTGAGCACTGCAAAGGAAACTCACAGAATGTATTAGTAGACATGTAACCACCAGCAATTAAATACACATAAGTATATACAGAGAGGGTTACATTTACTTACCCACCCTTCTATGCCGGAGTCCCGCTCAAGGGGTGCCTCCTTTTAGTCTCGACCATCAGTCAGGTGGTCCAGCATAGGTAATGCGAGGGGTTATGCGAGAGGTTATGCGAGAGGTTATGCGAGACTGTTATGTGAGGGGTTTCCACCTAACCTCGATTAGGTGGCGAGCTGGTGGTTACAGGGGAATTAGGAAGGGGAGGAAAAAAGGAGAAGTTAAAAATCCCCAAAGAGAACGAGTAGATACCTTGGTATCACTCCGATTCGGATGAGAACGCTGCCTCATCTAGATCATACCCCTTAAGTTCTGCTTACCTCCTCGTGACCCACGATTCCTCTAACCCCTGCCCGCAGGTGGGGGAGGAGCGCGAGTTGCGACACTAGCCTTCTGTGCCCGTCTTTGATCCTCAGATTGAGACAGGCCAGGACACCTATGTTGTTCGGGCTCAGACCTGGACCTTCGTGGAATGAAGGATCTGAAAGCAGCAGAGCGCGCCTTCGTCTCCCTGAACTTCTCAAATCGATGTCTCAACGGAAATACCGAAAAGTTCAGAAGTCGAAACCTGACCATCGAGCAGAAAGAATATTCTTTCCACCTGATGTCTGCCATGTTCATCCACAGATGTCTCTCCACTGCCACCATGGCCGCCATAGTCCTGCCCATAGCGGAGGCGGCCTGCTTGGTGACACGGAGAGAGATCCATGGTGCGGCGGAGCTCAGCTACCTGATCAGAAAAATGCCCCTTCCTCTATCCAGGTCTCTTAGCAGATCAGTCTGACATGCTTGAAGTAGCAGCATTGTGTGTAATAAAGCCACGGCCTGACCTGCTACTGCGTATGCCTTGCCATTTAAGCGATATGATTTTCAGAAGGGGCTTAGATGGCAAGGAGGGAGATTAAGAGAGGACGTTTCCCCTTCATAAAGAAAAAAATACCACAGATAAAAATAATTTAATTTAAATTTGTAGCTCTTTCTATAGGGGACATTCCCTCATAGCCGCTTTCGCGCATCACCTCGATGTCGGCAGATTACTTTCATGCCGAAACCGATGGATGCGAGAAGAAAACGGCATCTTTCATTTCTTTTTATTCTCTGTATGGAGATCATGGACAAATGAAAGGCTCACCTGAGCTGGAGGGCTTTGGTCAAAAGGTAATTTTCGCTCAATAACTTCCAACAGCTCTACATACGCAGGGCAGGAGAATTGAGAAGGCTCAACCTCAGCTTCTTCACCATCCTCAAATATTTCCTGCTTCTCCTGGGTAAAAACCCAGCAGAGCACTAACCTCAGTATCAGAAAGTGTTAAAGATATAACATCATACTCCCGAGTCTCTCTCGTCCGCCGCCCTTTTTTTTTTTTTTTTTTTTTTTACGAGCGTGAAAAGGAAAGTCCCTCTTTAAATCATTCAGACAGATCCACCTGTATTCTCACGAGCTCATTTTCTTTCACACCTCAGCGTGGACAGATCCTGAACCACGAGAAGCAGATGACAGCCTTTTTTTATTATTTTTTTTTATTTTAGAAGAGAGACGAACGAGAGCGGCGCTTTTTCCATTGAAAAAATGCTCACAATGCACGCAGATTGCCTCCTCAAAGACATCGCGTGTGTGCTCTTCACCCAAACAAATGACGCAAAGATCGCGAGTGTCATCGGGTGTCAAATAACGCCGACACGGATGCACACATCGTCTAAACGCTTGATGGTTGTCGTCATGATAAACAGAGAAAGATTGCCCTTACCGGTTCTTTCAGATGCATGCTTCAAACAAAACAGTCAGTGAAGATGAAGAAGATAATGACGTGCTCTCCCGGTGCTGATTTATAGTCGTGCCGGTAGTGACGTCGCAGGCTGTCACCGGCCAACAAATTTTTCAATGTATGCTTCAGACAAGGGTCACGACGAGGTGTTCCCCAAAGCGCCCCCTAGAGGACACAGTTTGAAGTTCCCTCGAAAGGGAACTTGTGCAACTATTTACAAATATCAAATACATTCACACACACTCAGATTATATGAACTGATATTTAATGATCAGTGTTTAGGTCTTATACATCAATTTAAGGATGAACTGATCAGACAGAAATACACAGATGGACTCATTTTCCAAAGTGAAAAAAGTAGTTCTTCAAAAGTGTGCAAATATGTATATACAGTTCCAAAAAAATAATACAAAAATATAATCCAAACTAAAAATAAAGTCATTTTTGGTAGATGCAAAAAATGTAATTTGGTCATGCCAAATAAAAATCCAGAAAACTCAAACTATGTCTGAAGTTCTTCATCATTCCCTCCTCTTTCATCTTGTTCTTTCTTCTTCTTCTTCTTCTTCTTCTTCATCTTCATTTCTCTGCAGGTAAAATGTTGTGCATCCCTCTCTTCTGAGAGCTAATGACTGAATGAGAAGATAAAACACAAGCAGAGCTAAAGAGGGGATCTTTTTCCATCAGTTTTGTGTTTCATGTCCGATCTCGCCCCTGTCAGAATAAAAGTCCTGTCTCTCAGTCAGTCTCGGAGCACATCATGCTCTGTTTCTCCAGAAACTGATAGAAAAGAGCAGCTTTAAGGGCTTCCTGCTGTTTTCTGCTGTAATAAAAGCTTGATGCTTTATCATCTGAAAAGGAAATAATATATTACTGTTAGTATTGTACCTTTAAAGTGTATAAATTATATGTAGTATAAAATTCAAATGTTTAAGAAATACTCAGTCAAACTTTTGACTTAAAGCTGCAGTCGGTAACTTTTGATGCTCTAGCGGTTAATAAACAGAACTGCTTGCGTCTTGCGGAAGAACATCGTAGCCGGAACTACTTCTCTCTGTTTATGTCTATGAAGAATCACAAAGGTACTGGGTTACTCCGCTGCGGTACCCCCGAAGCAATCTAAAATAGTCCGAATATAAACACTTATTATAGGTGCATCCTAGTGATTCATGGTGTACTCGCTTATTATATACATTTTTCTGCATTTTGAACACAAACAAAGTTAAGGACCTCAGCTCTGATTGGTTGTTTCTTACCGGGAGTGATGCATTTTCTGCAAATGGCAATAGGACCACTGGGAGGAGCCAGAGGAGCTTGATTTTTTCACAGATTATCTATCTCATATTCTACTGTCAGGACATAATGACAGGTTTAACAAATATGTAAAAAATATATTTTTACAAAAGTTACCTACTGCAGCTTTAAGCACATTCTTAGTTGTTTCTGCTTTCTAAAAAGAGATCGATTTCTGCATCTATTATAGGTGAAGTAAACTGGGCTCCACTTTACAATATTTCACCTCATCTGTGAGGTCAGACTGATGAGCTCATCTTGATCATCAGACTGAATCTCTGCAGGTCTGTCTGAATCATGACAAACTGGAAATCACAAACATCTGATTATATTTAATATATAGCAGATAAATGTTCAGGATCAGATTTACTAGTGTAAAACTAGTCAAGACATTTAAAGCAGGAACCTGTCACTGATATTTTAACACTGGGATCAACACTATTTAATTTTTAAAAGATTAGATCAGGACTTTAAGCTCTTAAGTGTCACTTGCTGCACAAAATGTTTTCCATTTAAAATAGTGTCAGAAGGAAGCACATGTGAAATTCAGATCATCCTGAAACAGATGATGATGACAGACATGAACTGTCACACTATCATATATTACAGCCCCGTGATAACCTCCTCGTTCTGAGTCATGTCGTATGTGTCAAAGATAGCCAGGGATCAAATACTGACATTATTAAGAGGATTGAGCATTTATGATTAATGTTGGCCTGTTACATTCTTACTACATTTACATTTAATCATTTAGCAGATGCTTTTATCCAAAGCGACTTACAAATGAGAACAATAGAAGCAGTCAGGTCAACAAAAGAACAAGAACAGTATACAAGTGCCATGACAAGTCTCAGTTAGTCTATTACAGAACACATAGCCAGGTTTTTTATTTATTTATTTATTTATTTTTTAATAAATGAAAAGACAAGAAAAGAAGGAAAAGTGCTAGTATTAGTTGGTTAAGTGGTGAAAAAGATGAGTATTTAGATGTTTCTTGAAAATGAGTAAAGACTCGCTGTACAAATTGAGATTGGGAGGTCATTCCACCAGCTGGGCACAGTCCAGGAGAAGGTCCGTGAGAGTGATTTTGAACTTCTTTGGGATGGCACCACAAATGGTAAATGGACTGCATTTATATAGCACTTTCAACAGACCACATAGCCATCCAAAGCACTTTACAAAGCTCTGTTTAAATCTAGATTGAAAACACATATCTTTCGCCAAGCATACGAATAATGTATCTTTTAAATTGTGAGTGTAGTTGCATCTAATCAAATGTGCATTTTTATTCATTAGCTTGGGTTAAACTAATTTTACTTTGTTGGAACAGCAGCTATGCTAATGATGTCTCTATTTGTTTCTCTGTTTTGGTAACTAGGATTTACACAAGCTCCAGTCTGGATCCAGAACACCTGAGAAGAGATGATGCTGACCCTCAGAGGACCTCAGATGATGCTAACAATGAATGAAAACACAGAACTAACAAATATTGCTACATGTGTGACGGCATCATATAATAACTATTAATTAATAATATTGATAGTTCATCGTCTAGCTGACTACGTCTTTTATTATTATTATTTTTTATTTTTTCTAAAATCCTGTCAAACGTGCACAAACTACTAGCTACTACTAAATATTGTAGAAACATAATTTTCTGTAAAGTTGCTTTGTAACGATTTGTATTGTAAAAAGCGCTATACAAATAAACTTGAATTGAATTGAATTGAATTCAAGTTGCCTCACATTCACCTATTCATACACTCATTCATGCAACGACTGTGGTGTCAGCCATTCAAGGCGCCATCCAGCTCATCGGGAGCAGCTGGGGTTAGGTGTCTTGCTCAAGGACACCTCGACACTCGATCAGGTGGAGCCGGGGATTGAACCACCAACCTTCCAGTTTGTAGACAACCTACATGAACCACAGAGCCACTGCCACCCCACAAGGTGCCATTCACTTGCAAAGCGCAAACTTCTGGAGGGCACATAAGATTTAACCAGTGAGTTTAGGTATGTTGGTGCCATGCCAGTGGTCGTCTTGTTGGCAAGCATCAGTACCTTAAATTTAATGCGAGCGGCTACTGGTACCCAGTGTAACCTGATGAGGAGAGGAGTAACGTGAGCTTTTTTTTTTGCTCATTGAAGACAACCCTCGCTGCTGCATTCTGGATCAATTGCAGAGGCTTGACAGTACATGCAGGAAGAGCCAGGAGAGCATTACAATAGTCCAGTCTGGAGAGAACAAGAGCTTCGACAAGAAGTTGGGTTGCTTGCTCTGACAGGAAGGGTCGAATCTTCCTAATGTTGTATAAGGCAAATCTGCAGGACCAGGTTGTTGTAGCAGTGTGGTAATGGTTGACAAACCCAGCTGTATAGAGAAGTTGTTATGAAGCAATGGGTTAGCTGGAATCACCAGGAGTTCTGTCTTTGTGAGCCTAAACTGAAGGTGATGGTCATTCATCCAGCTAGAAATGTCACTCAGACAGGCTGAAATGCGAGTAGCTACCGTCGGGTCATCTGGTTGAAATGAGAAGTAGAGTTGGGTGTCATCAGTGTAGCAGTGATAAGAAAAGCCATGCTTCTGAATGACAGGTCCTAATGACGTCATGTAGATGGAGAAAGGAAGTGATCCAAGTACTGAGCCTTGAGGAACCCCAGTAGCAAGGTGGTGAGACTTTGAAACTTCACCCCTCCAAGACACCCTGAAGGATCTGTCAGAGAGGTAGGACTTAACCCACAGGAGAGCAGTTCCAGAGATGCCCATCTTTCTGAGGGTGGACAGGAGAATCTGGTGATTAACAGTGTCAAAAGCAGCAGACAAGTCCCGTAAGATGAGTACCGAGGATTTTGAAGCTGCTCTTGCCAGTCGCAGGGCTTCAGTAACCGAGAGCAGAGCAGTCTCAGTTGAGTGGCCACTTTTGAAGCCAGATTGGTTGCTGTCCAGAAGGTTGTTCTGTACAAGGAACATAGAAAGCTGGTTGAACACAGCTCGCTCAAGTGTCTTTGCAATGAATGGAAGAAGGGATACCGGTCTGTAGTTTTCAAGAAGCGCTGGATTTAGAGATGGTTTCTTGAGCAGTGGGCTTACCCACTGTTTTAACATAAAATAGTTATTGTAGCTACTTTGTTTTAATATACTGGACCACAAGAGAAAAACAGACAGAGACTCGTGAGATGTGACAGTATGAAGAGAATAAAACCAGACTGTAAGTGTTTGTTCATGATCTAAATTCTTCAAATAAAGTCATAAAGTGTCACATTCAGACAGATCCACTTCCTGCACTCACAGATGATTGTGTGGAAATGACACAATAGTTTATAGAATGAGAACAAATCTAAAACAATGAGGATAATCTGATATATCTGATTCAGTCAGGTCATGTTAGTCACGCTTGCATTATCTGACAGTCAGCTGTTCCTGATGTGTACCAATCCAGTCTTGACACCTATCTCCTGCGGTCTATTTAAATTCCCATTATTCAGTGTCTCTTCCATTGCATTGCTGCTTGCAATTAACTCCCTCCTCCAACCCCAACTCCACCAACTGAACCTGTAATCCGATCTAACTTTGTTCTTTCTTTACAGTGTCTTCATTGGAAGCACTCTCTATCACATTTTGTTTACAACTCATGTAATTGAGAATTGTAATTATGTATGCTTATATGGTTCTGTTCTGTACCCCAGGGGGGGTTTGTCTAGCTGCTCTCCCCGCTCTGTCCAAGCATGGCTGCATGGACAGAACATGCCAAACCATACAGCCAACACTAACTGTATGCAATTATAATTGACATTAAATATACTTGACGGAAGTGGTCCTGATTGAAATTTGTGATTCTAGTCTCAGATGATCCAGACAGACCTGTAAAGGTTCATTCAGATGTCAAAAGATCTTCATCATGTTCTGAAGAACACACAACATCAGTGAGACAGCAGCAGCTGAAGACCTGATCATCATCATCATCTTCATCATCCAGACTACAGTGTGTTCAGCTGCTGGACTGTTTCTCAGACTCATCTGATCACTAACAGACTGATGAAGGGTTTCTGCTGCTGCTCTTCACAGTTTCTCTGTGTTTGATAGTGAACACGCACACATGCTAACAGTAGAAATAACACACAGAAACCCCTGGACGTGTATTATTGTGTGTTTCTACAAATATCCCTGTGCTTAGAGCTGTAGTCAAGTCCGGCTTTGTCGAGTCCAAGTCAAGTCCAAGTCCAGGACTAGTCGAGACCGAGTCAAGACCGAGTCCAAAGAGGTTCGAGTCCAAGTCCAAGACCGAGTCCAAATGAGAGAAAAAAGGGTCCTCTTCAAGACCACATACTTAACTACTGATAATGTTTGTGATGCGAGAGAAAGCATATCTCCTATTCTAAGAAAATCATTTTACATTATTATTTGTAGTGATCAAAAAGCATGTGCAAAGTAACAACTCTGTAGGACAGGGGTCTCCAAACTACATCCTGGATGGCCAATGTCCTGAAAAGTTTAGCTCCAACTGGCCTTAAAACACCTGGAAGATTAGTGTGTCTAGTAAGAGCTTGAGGGTTAAAGCTAACAGGGGCGTTAAACAAGATCCTGGGCCCTATGCATAGGCAGTCCTGATGGGCCCCCATGGCCCCCACCCATGAAAATATCCAGGTAAAAAATATATATTTCAGATTCATACTTTTCAAGGGCCCTCTCTTCCTTTGGGGCCTTGCTAATGAGTACTGGTTTTACCCCCAGTCCGACCTGGGAGCTAAACTTGGATAAACAAACAAAGTTTGGAACTTTTATAATTTTTATGTACTTAATTTTTTGTTGACATTATATCTGTGGTCAAAAATGTATATGACTATGCCTAATTGGCACAGTGCACAGACACATGCAAAGCTCGGGATATGACAAATGCGCGCAGCAAGGCTAGAATGGATACGTTTGGCTCTACTGGGCATGCGCACATAAATACAGCGACATTTTTGTCATACTGTAGCTACTTAGTGCTTGCATAGACTAGTCGAGCTCTGTCGGAAACAATCGACTACTCCAGCATGCATTAACCAGAATGCATACAAAGTGTTTGCAAGTACGACGTGAATTTTAGAATTACAATATTGCGTGGAGCTGTTACTATATGACCTTATCTATGTTGCATGTAAAAATAAAATATGTAATGTAATAATTAGGGTTGTGCCTGAAGCCGAATATGGCACGGATAATGGCTTAAAAAACGAATAACGCTCAAGGAATAATTCTGCCTGAATACTCGGCTAAAGCTGACAGAGTCTGGTGTTTGCTAGATAACAGATGAGCCAGGGCATCAGGGCCAGAAGTGAATGAATGTAAACTTTATGAGTGAAAAGAGCGCAAATCAAACACCGCATTGTTGTCGCCTCTCTGTGCATCTCTCAGAAATCAGAGCGTTGCAAGAGGAATTTTACCTATAATAATACATCATAGCTACACGTTATATTATTTGTATATATTTAAAAGGCAAATATTGAAAGCTTAGGCTACCATATGATACGAATGAATGGAATAAGCACAGCGCGCTCACCAATCAAACAGCCGCGCTGCGCGCCTCAGTCTCTCAAAAACCAAATCAGTTCTCTCTCAAGAGTAGGCTAATAATCAGCTTCGATTCGGATACATTGTCTACTTGTCCTACATGTTTGCATCTTAACCTTTTGCTGGTTTGCGCGGAACACACACATCTGTTTAGTGAAGTTCATTAACATTAAGACTCGCTCAAAGAGTTCTGCGTAATGAGAATGTGTGCATTGAATAGATTCAGTCGTGTTCAAATGATCACTAAACGTTTGTCATGACATCTCTCTGCTTGCATGATAAATATTATTTTAGAAATTAATAATTATTTCAGTTTAACACGACATACTTGTTCAGTGATAACTACGAAAAAATATATAAAAAGTCATAACAGTCGGCTGTGCTACTGAGGACTGCTTCTGTGCTGCAGAGACACAGATGTGTTCAGCTTTACTCTACAGATATTTTCAGCTGTTTAGTCATAAATCAAGCAGAATATATTCAGTGGATATATCTGAATAACACCAGACTAAAGATTAGATCCAGACTCTGATGAACACAACACTGAGAAGAGATGATGCTGACCCTGAGAGGATTCAGATGACCCCAGCTCCAGCAACAGCACTGAAAACACACACACACACACACACAGATTTCACTTCAGCAGCTGATAGGATCTTATCTACTGGATTCAGAAGCAGCTGTTGAGTGAATCTCTGATCTCAGACACAGTCTAATATTGTTTGTAGAGTTTAAATGTGTAGTGTAAAGGTTAAATGAGTGACACAGAGCTGAAGAAGATGTAAATGTGTGATGAAACACACCTGATTCACATCAGCAGCTCATCAATGACTTTAACAGAAACACAAGACTCCAGACTTTACACCAGACTTCTACTGTTTAACACAACACAGTCATTAGAGAACAAGAAGATGATGAGGAAAGAGTGTTACTAATAGTGTTTTATATTGATTATTACAGGAAAGATACAAACTGTTGTTCTCAAGCAGATTTTACTACAATCTCAAAGACTTCAGTTTCAGTTTAGAGTATGAGAAGAGATCTGATCTGAAGATTAATGAGGATCATAATGACACACATGGAGCATAAAGAGACTCTCATCACACACATCTGATGAATCTGAATCATATTACAGCTTCAGTCTTATACAATCAGCTTCAGCAAACTGATTTAGAGAGAAGGAAAGAGCTGATGACAAATCTGACAGCAATAGTTTCAAAAACACTATGAAAACTATGACTATTAATATTCAAATATGAAACCCGGGATTGATATCAGCGAGTACATAAGTGTTATTACTGACACTTATATAAAAAACAATAGAGAAATAATAGTGAAATAGATCTAGAAATAGAAACCACACATCTGTAGAATCCCTTCAATCATATCTGCAGATCTTTTTTCAGTGAACACCTTTTGATCAATTCTTAATCAAAAATCAGTAATTAACTTTTTTTCACATGAGCGTTCAGCATCCACTTCAGAGAAATGATCATCTGTTATTCTCAACTGGAGAAGAAACTCATGTTAATAATTCTGATCGACTATTGGATTGATTTTGTTCCTCTGATCAGGATTTTTACAGAAGCCCCACAAACTCATTTCTTGTCATCTTGCAGAAACAAGGTCTAATCAGCTGCTGATCATTAAAAGAAGAATAAAAGTGAAGAATGCTGTGACTGAAGAAAGAGAAAAGTGTGTTTCTGAAGATGTTGATGTTCAGCTAAACTTTCAGGTAAAAATGAACACAAACTCATGCTGCATTAAGATGAATTAAATCTGAATCAGATCACGTTCATATGAACACAGAACTCATGATTTTCTCTCGTAATTTTATGATTATGACTGATTCGTCATTAGCAGGCAGCCAATCAGCAGCGAGCTCACGAAAGCGCACGCTCTTGAAAAGCGTTTACAGCAAAGTCTCTCTGAATTTTTCTCCCATTCAAAACTATAAGAGAGACATGTCTTGTGTTTCTGTAGTGTCTGTTTACAGCTGATCCTCTCTCTCAGAATCAGAGATCAGAGATCCAGCTCACAGACACCTGCTGCTCACCTGAGATATGAGATGCAAAGTTTAATATGATGCACTTTAAAAAGAGGCTGTTTTGTGCACAGCATTTAAGGTCTCTAATAAAGTGTGAAATGTCATAAATATTAAGAGCAACGGAAATGTTATACTTTTAAAATTTTATCAAAATAAATATATTTAACGCTAAATAAATAAACAAATAAATCTGAGATAGAAACGACAACAATAAAATATAATTTGGAAATTTATGGAAATCCAAACCTCATTTCATAACTTTGTGTAATGACAGATGTCAACACCAGATGGCGCAATGAGATTATCACTGAAAACTCAGAAGAGACTAGAGAGGATGATGATTGTGATAAGAGATCTGATGAAGATGAATAAATCATCTGTTATTCTCATGAGTGTAAAATGTTGATTGAACACGTGTATTTCATTAGTGGAGCTGTTAGACTGGAAATGAAGCTGCTATTTTGAACCAATAATCAAACAGAAAGTAGTTTAAGGAAGATGTGCATAATTCAATAATTAATCTGACTCCAATAGAATTGATCTGACTTTATTAATGTTGCTGTTATTATTTAACTGATTTGAGCAGACACACATCAGTCATATACAGCATATATACTTTACTGTCATGGTCAAAAGTTTTGGCAGTGACACAAATGTAGTGTTTTAGGAGACAAGAACCCAACGACTGGAAGTCCTTCTTCTCTCCATCAGTCTGCTATTACTGTCTAATTAGTGTGATAATGATTAACCTGACTAGTATTCATTCACACTTTCACATGTGCTGCTGATATGATGTCAATTAATGTTCAAACACTACTACTACTAGACACATTTTTGTAATACATAGTCCTACACTTTATTGGCTGAATAACTGGTGAAGATGACGCAGAGCTCAGTCTGCACGAAGAGATGGAGGCGACAAAGAAGACTGCATGTGGAGCAACAGCGCTGTTTTTGGTAAAACATGATTTTGACGACTTCATTAAGTTTTGTTTTATAGAAAACTCTTTTTAAAAGATTTTTGTTTTGTATAAATTGTATCTTAATTTTGATTAATGTTTTATCAATCAGTTGCCCGTGTGCCTCACAGATTTGAGAAATACAGGATATATATTACAGAAAGCTTAATGTCTACTTTTAAACGAAAATATTCAAACCAAAATAAACGGGCTACTCTCTGATGATGTAATCCATATGAAATGTGCATTTCTCTCTT
This sequence comes from Carassius gibelio, assembly GCF_023724105.1. NCBI lineage: Eukaryota > Metazoa > Chordata > Actinopteri > Cypriniformes > Cyprinidae > Carassius > Carassius gibelio. Next base: position 27,934,301 of record NC_068416.1, on the reverse strand, counting down.
GCGTTCATGGTGAGTCTGCATCGTCAACCTCATCTTTGCAGCAACACAGAAAACACCAGTTTATTACTAAACAATTAAATGACTCCTTGCATATTTTGGTTCCAAAGTGCCAATTAAACCATTCTGAATCAGAAATGCGCTCTCCGCTCACGAGCTGTGATTGGAACAAACCCGAACCTCAATGTCTGCTGACCCTGCAGAAACATACAAATAGACATAGCCAGACTAGACTATTTTACAAATTATGAGCTTACTGATGATTTTTTATAAATCTTGACAAAATTATAATATTATTTTTATATATATATATATATATATATATATATATATATATATATATATATATATATATATATATATATATATATATATATATTTGGCCTAGTTAGTTTTGCCTACGTTCCTATGGCCCAATGACGCTACTATGAGCATTTACTGCTTTTTAAAAATGGGGGTCAGGAAGCGGGTCGGGTAATATTTTATTTTTTATTTTTTGCGGTCGGAGTTGCGAGTTAGTTGAAAACGTCAGTCGGGGGCGGGTTATTGACCCACGCATCACTGGCGCCTAAAGCCTAAAGCTATGTTCGAAATCAACCTATTACACTAATGTAATGCACGACTTGAAGGGACAACCACAGTGTTTTCAGTCATATTATACATTTATTAGTAGGCGACGTGAGTACAACCGATGTAAGTTACACTTAAAGTGAATACACAGACAGTGAAAGTCTGATAGTCCTTCTTCAGACCAGACACTCACATGATTTTGCACACTCATTTTCATTAACTTCTTCAAGTGCACTAGTTTATTAATATCTGAATACAGCCACTGCCAATGGACTGCGGATAATTTAGTTGTATATTTGATATTGTTTGATATTCACGATAATGGCTATTATAATCCCCGTTTTTTTTTTTTTTGTCACTTTGGGTGTTTCTCGTTTCTTATTTGTGACAAAACAGGTTCTCCCTCGAAATCGGGTCTCTGTTGGGACCCCAAGAGATCTCAACTTAATTGTAGGTAAATAAATAAATAATAATAATAATAATTAAATAGATTAGCCATCTTTATAAAAAGTAATAAATTAAATGCAGATTGAATAATTAATACTAGCATTCAATTATTTAATTAACTAAAATTATATATTAACTTTTTCCTATTTTTAATTTGCATTTAAGTTGTTAGCTTGTCATTTCTCGTCTTTGAAATTTGTTTTCTTTTCAAATTATTTATTTAGATTTTATATTTTGGAATTATTTTGTAACCTTTTTATGTTTTGATCCATGTTTCTCTTTGTCTTACAGGTAAAAATCCTTGGTGAAGTCACCAGATATAGATGGGTAAGTACTGCATCTAACGTTAAAATTGTTTGGAAATAAGATTAGAAATGCCTTCACATCTGCCCTGGCTGTCTTCTTTGCTTCCTTCTACATTTTCAACCTGGAGTACCAAGCTGAGGCTGCAACAATCCGGGAATTCATCCAAAGGTAACTATTGATGAATCCATAAAAAATCATACTGTTTGGCATGAGCAGATCATGGTGAGTACTAGAAAATGAACTCTTGTATCCAGTGTGGTCAGATTAGGACTGATTTCCATTCAAAATTGTGAAACTAATGCTATTGTTGCTTGTCCACATCTGTAGTGAAAGTACTATGGTCATTCAAACCCATGCGAACATTAGAAGTTTATTTTTACCTTCCCAAGCTGGGAGAATAAATGTAGAATGTAGCATACACTGTTGTGATAGACAACAGTATATTTCAGTATATTTGTATTTAAAGAAAATATATAGATGGTGCAACGTAGAAACAGGGCCCTGAATCCACATGTTGCCAGCTTCGTCAAGGAATTCACCAAATATGACTGGCTGATTTATTAGAGTTAGGTAAGACTTTTAAGTACTGATTTAGAAAAGAGGAAAGATTAGTCAGTGTAGTTAAAAGTAGCAACAAACAAAAATCTAATTTCAATATTTTATTGGCTTTTAATGGGAAATACAAACATTACATTTAAATGTAGTCAGGAGCATCTTTACATTAATTGTATCAAGAAGGAAATTCAGAAAGGGGATGCATTGTGAAACGAATATCTCTGTGTAGGTCTATGCAGTGTTGAATATGTTTTTCATTTCTTTCAGCGTGTATGTTGTTCGACATTGCAGCGTGCTGATGAGTTAATAAAGAGGTAAGTTATTTTCAAGTCTGTTTATCACATTGATGTCTGTCAAGCTGTAGTGCAACTAAACTTTTGTGTTTTGTTCTCTATAGGCAGCAAAAACCTGGGATCTGCATAGGCCCTGTCAAGTCTGGAGAGTGTTTTTACCATTTAATGAAACTGTAATAAATGTTCTGAGTGTTGTCATAATTTACGTGACATCTAATAATCAGTAATATAACTGTGTGAAATTTTTTTGCCTTTATATTTCATTATTTTTTAAGCATGTAACAAGGTTTTAGTTAGTTATATGTTGTGTATATATGCGTATATGTGAATATAAAAACTACCGTAATCAATTATACTGCAGAGTAACTTTACGGTATTTTAAAATACAGTTCAAAACATGAACTGTAATTAATTTTACAGTATAAATATACTGTAAGTTATTATACAGTATGTTGTCAACTACTGTAGACAGATTTACAGTAATATTACCGTGGAATAAAATACTGAAGCTTGCTGGCTATTTGTTGCCTGTAAGCTACTGTTGATTTTACGTTACATTTTTTACAGTGAAGGTTTAATACACTTTTTGGGACCCAGTGCAGCTTGTCCCATAAAAAAAGTCCATGAAACATGGCTGAATCTTTGATCAAACATCAGCAAACACACTAAACACACTCCACAAACACACACAGAATCAGTTTCAGGAAAGAAGTTGCTCTATCTCTGCACTCAGCATCAGTCGTATCTGTTCCTTCTCTGATTGTTGTCTTGTCCAGAGATTCACAGCTGTTAGAGAGAGATACAAAACTCACGATTAACTACAAATATATCTCTTGTGAGGGGAATAATTTAATTTAAGAAGGTGTCAGTGTTTTAAAATATTAATACTTACTCTGTATGTAATTTGCAGACTGTCCCATCTGAATATGAACCAGCAGGACAGTGATCACACACTGTATCTCTGAACTCTGTTCCTATACAAATACAATTAAACACACAGCATCAGTACATGAGCAATAAACACAGTCTCACAGACGATCACATCATCATTCAGTAGAGCATCTGACACTAAATTAATCTTCACATAACTAACTTATAATCAAACTGATCATAATTTAGTAGATTTGTTCAGGTGGATATAAGAGACACAAGCAATGTCTATCACGAGGAACTACTTAATACTTTCTCCAGGTGAAATAAATTGTAAAGCTGCTTTAGAACAACATACATATTTCCATAATTGAGTTATTTAATAGAGAGTTATTCCTCTCAGTTTTTATGGATGTATATTAAAGCTGCTGGACTGATAAAAGACTGACCGTTTTGCTTGATGTATTGTCCAGGTGAGCAGGATGAATGTTTCTTGGCTCTTTTACAGTTATAGAGCGAGTCTATACAGTAATAACCAGGAAGAGGTCCACACACTGTGTCTGATGTTACTGTACATGCCTGCTTTTCTCTCAGCCCATCTCCTTCAACAAGAAAGACAACTAATGAGTCAATTGTAGAAAACCTGGCAATGACAAGTCATCTGGAGAAAAAATAAAATACAATATATATGAACCCATGATGAGTCAGTAAGAAAGACAGTATTACTCACTCGTATCACACACAGAACAGGGCAGACACTCTGTAAATCCATTAGGTGTATTAGAGTAAGTCATGAAGGGACATGAATTACATGTTGTGGTGCTGAACTCATCACAGTGTTTATAAACTCGCTTTCCTAGACAACATCAAAGAAAATCAACAACACAATTATTATTCATTATTTATACATGCCATATGTACATAACTTTAACATGTATCTGTAACTGTGTAAGTTATATATATATATATATATAACCATCTTCTGTCTCAGAAACCACTAACCTAGACCCTGAAATATATCTGGGGATTATGTAACTATAATAATATCTGTCAGATAAGTGACTTCTAATGAAGAATCGAATCAGAAATAAAACGGTGCACTATATAAATAGATCTCAGACTGTAACTCAACACATGGCCTGCACTCGCTGCTTCTATTTATTATTTTTACACCAGATGAAGAGAATCTACCACAGAGAAACACCAGATTGGTGCAGGTTTACTTTTAACAAGGCCCTGGCCACATCAGTCCAAACACTGAAGATTATATTACGAGTATATTACAGTTGTTCATCAGTAATAATGAGTGATAATGAAACGGTATCATGATTCTTTAAGTGTCTGAGTTCATCTGCATCTAGTGTGTGTTTGGGTGAAGAGAAATCTTATCCTGGATTTACCTGGATCACACATTGGGCAACACTCTCCATTAATTTCATATTCTGCATTATTACAAGCTGCCACACAAAGCACAATGTTCACGGAGAGGAGAGGAAGCAGTTTTGATAGATTATAGAGTATAGACATCTCTGGGAACTGAATAAATTGTCTGCAGAGATGAAAAAGAGATTTGTGTTAGATGGCTTTCAGAAAAACAGACAGAAATAAATTGTGGCAGACACTTTTAAATCCATTTTACTAAAATGTATGGGTCTCAAAACTAAACACTAATTATACATTGACTCATTATTTTATACATTAATGCAGCAGCAGGAGACTCAACTCCTTAAAACAAGAGGAATGACCATTTACAAAATGCCTTTAGTTCACATTATACAAACCCGACACGTTGGGACACTGTAAAAATTGTGAAAAAAAAAAAAAAAAAAAAAAAATGCAATGATGCGGAAGTTTCAAATTTCAATATTTTATTCAGATATATTATATTATTGTACAATATAGATGACATAAAATGTTTAAACTGAGAAAATTTATCATTTTAAGTTGATTTTATATTTTATGTCATCAACACATCTCAAAAAAGTTGGGACAAGGCCATGTTTCCCACTGTGTGGCATCCGCTCTTCTTTTTATAACAGTCTGCAAACGTCTGGGGACTGAAGACACAAGTTGCTCAAGTTTAGGAATAGCAATGTTGTCCCATTCTTGTCTAATACAGGCTTCTAGTTGCTCAGCTGTCTTAGGTCTTCTTTGTCACATCTTCCTCTTTATGATGCACCAAATGTTTTCTATGTGTGAAAGATCTGGACTTCAGGCTGGATATTTCAGACCTGGATCCTTCTTCTAAACAGCCATGATGTTGTAATTGATGCAGTATGTGTTCTGGCATTGTCATGATGGAAAATGCAAGCTCTTCTCAGTATGGTTTTCCTGCTTTGACCCTTACACACAGAGATTGTTCCAGATTCTCTGAATCTTTGGATGATATTATGCACTGTAGATGATGATAACTTCAAACTCTTTGCAGTTTTTCTCTGAGAAACTCCTTTCTGATATTGCTCCACTATGTTTCGCCGCAGCATTGGGGGAATTGGTGATCCTCTGCCCATCTTGACTTCTGAGACACTGTCACTCTGAGAGGCTCTTTTATACCCAATCATGTTCCCTATTAACCAAATAAGTTGCAAATTGGTTCTCCAGCTGTTCCTTAAATGTACAATTAACTTCTCCGGCCTCTTATTGCTACCTGTCCCAACTTTTTTGGAATGTGTAGCTCTCATGAAATCCAAAATGAGCCAAAATTTGGCATGACATTTCAAAATTTCTCACTTTCAACATTTGATATGTTATCTATATTCTATTGTGAATGAAATATTAGTTTATGAGATTTGTAAATTATTCCATTCCTTTTTTACTCACAGTTTGTGCAGTGCTCCGACTTTTTCGGAATCGGGGTTGTACACACTGTTTAATGAGGCTCAGGTGGCATGAATGCATTTAAATTCATAATAACAATGTTATTAGATAATAAGTGCAGGTACTAATAATATTTTATGTTAATTTCTTGTTTAGTTAATTGTTTATACAGATTTGACAGTAAAGCACTAAGCTTGAGTTAAGATGCATCCCATACTTTTACTAACAACAGTAACAGGTGCAAAAACTACTTTTTATACACAGAACATTTATATATTCCACTCTTATTAAATGTAACGTTATTCTTCTAGAATACACAACTGAACAACTTCAGTGATAATGTGTGATTTACTAACAAACTGAAGAAATGTTTGTGACTTGTTTTACTTCTTACACAAAAAAATACATTTCTGACAAAATCTGGCTTCTAGATGATTTTATATTTTATAGTGATTTTATCTTTTCAAAATATAGAGAAAAAGTAGAAATGAATGACTATTAAGCCAATGAGTGCTCCTCTGCTGCTGTCTACCACTTACAATTGTGATTTGATGTATTTTTTTTAATTGTATATAAGTGTTTGTTTACCACAAAGTATATTTTGTTTATCCCGTTAAAAATTGCATTCAAATTGGATCATATTAGAGTTTAAAAGTGCTGGAAATAGATGTGTGAAATGTTTGAGAGTCATAGATAAGTGCTTTGGTTGTACAAACCCTGAAATGAATGATGTAATGCACTCGAGTATTTCTACCACAACAACATTGTTACAGTCATAACTGCTGGTTTCTGGTGTGTGTCAGCGCTGTTCATGACGCTTCTTACTGGATCTCACAGACAATAGTGTTACAAACATGAAAGTTGTTTAATATGAACTTGTTTATCGAAATATTAAAAAAAAAAAACAAAAAAAAAACGCTTCAGTTAGCGCCTCTCTGTGTTAACCACTTCCGCACTAAGTTACTCTAAACAGAAAGTAAAGTCAGGAGTCATTTTTCTTCACCTTATATACACACTATGCTATGCTATGACTATGCACTGGAGGTAGTTTCTGAAATAAACAATAACACAGAAATAAATAAACGAAGTGTCTACTGTCACAGTAAAAGTCGCTTTTCAAATTAAACAATATCAACAACTTTCTTAAAACGCGTTCAGCAGACTAATACTCGATATAAACGGAATATAAAGAAAAATAAACAACTTAAGGTACATTATACAACGTCCCCATTGTTAAATTAAAGGAAAGAAATGCAGGATATTATAAAGAATCATAAATGTAAGAGAAATATTGCCAATACGAGCAAAATAAGCAACAAAGCTAGCAACATGTTCATGAGATGAACGAATAATCATAAAGTGAAACACCAACGACATTATTACAGACAGTAGTGTCGGCAGTATTCATTACCATCCAGTAACACAAACATAAAGTCCAGAATTACACTTACTTTGTCAGTAACTGTGTGCTGCGAGTACCGTTAGTGATGCAGTTTAAAACGCTTCCTGTAGGAGGCGATCTGTTCAAACCGGAAGCGTGTTTCAGACTGCGCTGACTGACTGCTGTTGTTACAGAACTGGTGTGTCTTCTTTTACTGTCTTATTGGCATGAACATCAGAATCCAACAAAAATATCAAAATGCAACAATAAATGAGCAAATAAAGCAGTAACAAAATATGAATTAGTTTTTAAATATATATATTAAATGGGGAGCAATCAAACAACTAGGAAAACAAATTGGTGGTCTTAGAGGTCTAAGAGTTTTTGTAGTTTATGAGTGGCACATTTATTTTGCAAGCGAACAGCAGAACTCCAGAGGCCCTGCTTAAAAAAGGAACAAATTGCATGCTCATAAACAACACAGAACACACATAAGCAGAAACACACACACACACACACACACACACACACACACACACACACACACGTTGTTTGCTTATTGGCACTCGATATGTAATATAACAGTTTATTTCTGTTTCTGTTAACAGTTCAATTGTTGTTCTCTTACAGACACTAACTGAAGTGTAGATTAAATTTGTAGATTTTAAATTACATGCAAAAAAAAAAAAACGTGAAATAGTAAATAGAGCTCTGCAGCCATCTATTGGTAAAAGCTGAGATTGTTGTCTTTGGACCCCCACTCCCCCCCCCCCCCCCCCAGGTGCTGTCTCGGATATCAACATCAATCTAGATCATATCATCAAACATTCATCCTTTTGCTAAAACGTTAGGTGTAATTTTTGACACTGATCTTAATTTTGAAAAACAGATAAGTGCTGTGGTGAGGAACAGCTTTTTTCAACTAAGGCAAATAGCCAAATTAAAATCTATGCTTTCGTTTAAGGATTTATAGATAGTTACCCATGCTTTCATCACTTCTAGACTTGATTATTGCATTTTATGGGTCTCAAGCATTCATCGTTGAATCACTTGCAGTTGGTCCAGAACGCAGCTGCGAGGTTGAAACTTCCCAATTATCTAAGCTAACAGACTGTGTTAAAAATGTAAATGATTGGATGACAAATTATTTTCTCTAATTAAATTCGGATAAGACAGAGATATTAAATATTGGACCAAAAACAATCTGCAACTAGACGAATGTACTGTTACTTCTACAGTCAGAAATCTGGGTGTTATATTAGACAGCAACTTGTCTTTTGAAAATCATATTTCCAATGTTACAAAAACTGCATTCTTCCATCTTAGAAACATTGCCAAGCTACGAAACATGTTATCTGTTTCTGATGCAGAAAAGCTAGTTCATGCATTCATGACCTCTAGACTGGACTATTGTAACGCACTTCTAGGTGGTTGTCCTGCTTCGTCAATAAACAAGCTACAGGTCGTCCAAAATACAGCAGCTAGAGTCCTTATGAGGTCAAGAAAATGTGATCATATTACCCCAATTTTACAGTCTCTGCACTGGCTACCTATTAAGTTCTGTATCAGTTACAAATTATCATTACTTACCTATAAGGCCCTAAATGGTTTAGCTCCAGCGTACCTAACTAGCCTTCTACCACGCTACAACCCATCACGCTCCCTAAGGTCACAAAACACTGGACTTTTGATAGTTCCTAGGATAGCAAAGTCCACTAAAGGAGGTAGAGCTTTCTCACATTTGGCTCCCAAACTCTGGAATAGCGTTCCTGATAATGTTCGGGGTCCAGACACACTCTCTGTTTAAATCTAGATTAAAAACACATCTCTTTCACCAAGCATTCGAATAATGTATCTTTTAAATTGTGAGTGTAGTTGCATCTGATCAAATGTGCATTCTTATTCTTTAGCTTGGGTTAAACTAATTAATTTTACTGAACAGCAGCTACGCTAATGATGTCTCTATTTGTTTCTCTGTTTTGGTAACTAGGATTTACACAAGCTCCAGTCTGGATCCACAACACCTGAGAAGAGATGATGCTGACCCTCAGAGGACCCCAGATGATGCTAACCCTGAATCAACAACAGAACTAACAAATATTGCTACAAGTGTGACTGCATCATATAATAATTGCTGTTAATAATGTTCATCGTCTAGCTGACTACGTCTTGAATTAACTTTTTCTAAAAATCCTGTCAAACTTGCACAAACTGACAGTCACCACCATAAACTACTACTAAATATTGTAGAAACGTAATTTTCTGTAAAGTTGCTTTGTAACGATTTGTATTGTAAAAAGCGCTAAACAAATAAACGTGAATTGAATTGAATTGAATTGTGGATTTGAAACGCTTGAACAAGGGAGTGAAGCGTAAACGTTATATTTTGCCCACACTGGATGATATTACACCTAAGCTGGCAGGAGCCAAGGTTTTCTCCACTCTGGATGCCTCTAGCACTGCTGAACATGTTCCCGGTGAGCAGCTAGTAGTTGCAGATACACTCTCCAGACATCCACTGAAAGACAGTTACGTGCCTGAAACAGAAACGCAAGTAAAGGCATACGTGAACACTAAGGTGGCTAGCAAACCAATCAAGTCTTCCAAGCTCCAGGAAATTCGCAAAGTCACACAAAGCGATGCCGAACACAAAAAGTAATCACATTCATCCGAAAAGGGTGGCCTCGCAAAATGACGGAGGGTTCACCACTGCATGGATACTATGCAGCCAGAAGTCACTTCTCAGAGTCGGACAGTCTGGTCCTATATCACGACCACACAGTAGTTCCAGCAGTACTCAGAGCAGGGGTCCTGGACCAACTGCACGAAGGTCACCAGGGCCTAACCAAATGTTGGGAGCGAGCCAAGTTGAGAGTTTGGTGGCCAAACATCGGAGCTCAGATCACAAACAAAGTGAAATTATGTGATTTTTCCACGGAGCACAAACCTACACAAAGACGTGAACCACTGGTAACCCCTCCCCTGGATTGCCTTTTGACCTGTTCGAGTCAGAGGGTAAGACTTTTCTTGTCGCTGTCGATTATTTCTCTAGAGACACTGAGACTGATTCCCTCACCACCATTACCAGCAAGCAGGTTATTAACAAGCTCAAACACATTTTTGTGAGATGGGGCATCCCGCTAGAACTGGTCTTTGACAACGGGACACAGTTCACATCAGCTGAGTTCCAAGATTTCAAACAGAGGTATGGTTTCACTCACATTACCTCCAGCCCACAATATCCACAGTCGAACGGAGCTGCCGAAAGGGCTGTTCGGACTGCCAAGTACATCCTCAAACAGCTGGACCCCTGCTTAGCCCTTATGGGTTATCGCTCTACACCAATCGCAGCAACAGGTGAAAGCCCAGCACAGCTCATGACTGCTAGACAAATCCGTACTACTGTTCCTGTTCTAGAAAAGACATTGCTGCCACTTCCACCCGGATCAAGTCTACATGAAGGACGTGGAGATGGCCAACGGAAACGTGACTCGTCGGAACAGGCGTCACATCCAGACTGTTCCTGAGACCGAACCTCCTGCGGAACAGCAATGTGCTCAGCCTACAGTGTCTCAGCAGGACAGCAGTTCCCTACCGTCAGACGTGACGGCGCCGCTGGAATCACCAGTGAGCCAGAAGGTCCTTCCTCAGGGTCTCCCCTTCCGCTATCCACTCCTGTGAGAAGAACTTCCAGGGGCCGTGAGATAAAGGTGCCTCTTAGCTTTCAAGACTGATGATGTTCAAAAGGGAAGAATAATCTATTTCAGGACTGAGGGCAGTCTACCCCTGTGACGTCCTGCACCGTTCTGAGACTATTGCTAAGATGTACTGAAAAAATGGTATTTGATAACAAAGTTGTTGCATTTATTTTTGTTATATTATTTAAGAAAATTTAAGATTTAATTAATATTGCAAAATGCAGATGTTTGGGATCTTGTTATTGCTAACTTTTAAAAGGGGAAGATGTTGAGAGATTGTCTTTTGTCCATGTTAAGTTACTGTAGTTTGGGTATGCTGACCACTAGAGGGCTCTGTATGATTATTATTGATGGAGTCCAATGGATGGCTGAGGCTGCTCTGTGTTTTAGTAAAATAAAAACGCTCTTGAATAAATAGAACTAACCGTGTATTTATATATATATATATATATATATATATATATATATATATATATATATATATATATATATATATATATATATATATATATATATATATATATATATATATATATATATATATATATATATATATATATATATATATAAATAACATAAGTCTGTTATCAGAAACCATTTACACTGAAATCACAATTGCATAAATAATCGAATATGAAACGTTGGAGAAAACTAAATGAAACTGTTCTGTCTGAATCTAAACCCCCAGCAGGAGACAGCAAGAGTAATACAAGAATCATTACAGAAATCATTTCACTTTCTCTTTCTCTTTCTCAGGAGCATTGCATTTATAATGAACCACGTGGACTTTATAAGAATTCACAGTTTTATATAACAGAAATATTAATAATAATATAGTGAATTACTGGAGTAAATTTACATTGTGATAATCCTCAAAACTTGCATTTTTAAAACATTAACATTAATCTAACAATTTCTTAAACGCTCTCAGAATAATTACTAGCATGAATAAAGATAATTCATCTGTCTCACTAAACTATAAAGAGTAAATTATCAATGTTGTTCTCAGATAAATTAATTTTACACATTTTAATACAAGCATAAATATGACTCATTGTTTGAGTCATAGTCATCATGAGTCATAAGTGAACTATCTTTGTGTCGAGTGGGGTGGAGCCGAGAGTTTTTGGAACAGGAGCGTGGCCGGTCTCGAGTCCCACGGAGGAATCTTGTTTTAAAGACCAAATTTCATTTTTAATGATCCCTCATTTTTAATTATTAGCTTTAGGAGTTTTTGCAAGAGTAAATGTATTATCTCAACAGTACATTTATTTAATGTTGCCTTCTAAAATTACATAAATTACATAATATTAAATACATTACATCACATTTAAAGTTTCCATAGCTATCGTCGCTCTGTTGAGAATGTCTCTAGTCTTAATCAACTCCAATAATTCAACTTTAATAAGAAAGGTTTGGGGTTAATCAACTGAAAGTTCTGGGATTAGCTGACAGTAAGTTCACTGTGTTTTCTGGAATACACCCGGCTAAATATCTATATTAATGATTAAATCAATATACAGGATGCCATTTTGAATGAAACCATCCAAGTGCCATTATCTTATGGCAACATATCTTCTGGTGCAAGCTATATTACTGATAGAGGATTATAAAGGTAAAATATGATATATCATATACAGAGAATAAAGCTTAAACTGTAGAAATGATGCAGTAAACTATAACATCTACAGCTGTGTGTTACAAACACTTTCTCTCTTTAGAAAGAGGTTGTTCCTTTTGTCTAACAGCAGAATATTTATCAAATTCAGACACTTATTGAGTCGTGTATGTCTTTTATTATCAGTTTATTAGATAAGATATGCAGTAGTAGATGAATGTGTTATACTGTATGGTTTTTCATATAGTGCATATTTTTATATATAAATTGCTGTATGCCACACTATATTCATTTAAAACACTGAAAATAATGATTTATTATTTCTTCACAATGTATTATAAACTTTAGAGAATAGTTAAATATGAACTGGAATTAAATGATTTGTAGAATCTGTACTACTGAAGGAATAACACTGATTTATTATATTGTTAATCCAGAGCTTGTTGAAATGACCTTTTGTAAAGTTCTGCCTGAGATACTCTAACCAACAGATCTTCATCCTGGCAGACGTTTTCAGAAGTGTTTCAGTGACCTACTGCTGCGTTTGCGTGTGCGACCTTAAAGTGTGAAGCATACTTTATTGTCCTGTCTGCTGTCTACATAATTTCCCAGCAGCTCCAGAACTGTATGGTCATGTGACATTTACAGCTCAGGTGATTGGCTCAAGTCAAATGTAGCAGAAGAAAGCCAGATAACATTGTAACACTATTTAATACAATGCTGTCTAAAATACATAGTGAATATTACTTCTTGTTAGTGTGAAAATACAAATGTACATTGTACAAAATAAAAATAGTATAAAATAATTTACAAATAGGACTATATATTTGCATGGATATATTGTGGCTCAGTGGTAGGCAGTGTATGAAGATCTTGTGTGAGTCCTGGTTTAGTCCGTGGTTTTTCTGTGATTGTACTTGGTCTCTTGTCTTATCTTGTGTTTCCATCAGCTGCTTCAGTTTCCTCAATCCAAAGGTGAACTGAAGTCATTTAACAAGATGTGTGTTTGTTTTGTTTGTACTTGGTCTTGTCTTATCTTGTGTTTTCACAGAGTGTCTCCATGTCTTAAATGATATAAATCACTGTCAAATCCAGGGAACTGTGATGTGCAGAGTGTTGTCAGTAAAGTGCAGAATACAGACACAGATCTGAGGAAGAGTGTCTGTGATCAGATGAGTCTGAGAAAGAGTTAATGGAGTCTGTGTGATGATCTTCAGTCTTTAGTAGCTGGACTCTCCTGATGATGATGATGATGATGATGATGATGAAGATGAGGTCTTCAGCTGCTGGTGTCTCAGTGATGTAATGTGTTGTTGAGAACACAATGAAGAGTTTTGGTTTGATTTGACAGCAGAATCATCTCGATCATCTCAGACTAGAAATCACAAATATATATCAGATTATCCTCAAATTCATTGTTTGGAATTTATTATGTTTATAATGTTCTTGATCAATAACCATTCTGTCAATTACACACAACCGCACATCTGTAAATATTAATTCATCTGTGACTGCAGAACATCTGATGAATCTGATAAATGTAAAAATGATTTCTAGCAAAACTAAAAGGTCCACAATAAACACACACTTACACTTTGGTTTTAATTTCTCCATACTCTTCCATCTAACAAGTCTTCTTCTTTTCTCTTGTGATCCACAGGTTTGTGTCTCATTTCTATCCTCCATTTCTCTCTCTGTGCTGTTGTTTCTTCCTCGTCTGTGGTTTCTGATGCTCCAGCAGTTTTCTCTCATTATTCCTGTTCTACACAACATCTGAATCTGTTAAAACACACAGATCACAAACACATTGTGTTAAAACACATCAGTTAAAGTCAGTGGTGTCAGTTCAGGAGCAAGTTCAGATGATACTGTCTTCTGTGTGTTTATAGCAGTCACATAATTATCAACAGTTAACTGGAAATAAACTGACTCACAGCTGTAATGTACTAACATTTAAATTCATCATTTGATACAATTCACTTACTATGCTGTACATACTTATAAGGATATAATAATAATAATCATAATAAAACTTCATTTTGAAATTAATGGAATTTATTTCTGTAAATCCATCTGGAAATATACTGATAACCTTATAACTACCACTTAACCCACTCTTAACCATAACCAGACCACTAAACCTGTCTAACCTAACCATATCAGCCTCAACAGCATTACAGTATGAAGATAAAGTGCACTGCACATGACTATTAGTGCTTTTGGTGTAACTACATCTGAAAGACACCTAATATAACGTAGAAGCAGAAAACTAATTCAAGACACAGTTAATCATTCAGTTTTGAGTTTAGCTCTCAAAAGACAGAAGAGAAGAAAATGAAAGGTACAGTTTACCCTAAAATCATCATTCTGTCATTTGTTTACATTGATCACTCATCATTAGTTGTAGTGTGATGTGTGCATATGGTAAGTGTGCATTTTGACATTTCACTTTCATACTAAAATCCATCAGTAATGAATGAATTAATTAATAAAAAACTTCACACAAAAAAAGAAAAGATAAATAAACATGTTTTAATTACCTTGTCACGAGCTGAGGAGATGAAAGATACAATATCTCTGCTGTGTTTGAGCTTTATGAGCTTCAGTATAAGGATCTGAACCTTTATAACCACAGACTCAGCACAACCAGCCAATCAGAGCTTGGTTTCAGGAGGTTGCTCTTGCTGATTGGTTGGTTCACAGCACAGAAAAGAGAACAAAGAACCAGTCCACATTTCAAAGTACACAATTCTAAACTGAACCTAGCTGATTTTTTTTTTTTATATATATTTCTTTGTTTTGAAATGTTGAGACAGCTATGTTACCTATTGGAAAAGTGCGGTATCTATAATTCAACCAAAAGTCAAATTTATTTTCATTATTTTCCTTTCTTTTGTACACACATATTTCAAGTAAAACTTAAGAATGGAATTAATTAAATTATGTAATACACAAAGTAGACAGTCTGTTATTTTTTAAAGATAATATGCTCATTCAATAAAATGAATAGCTAAATGATCTCAGAGAGCTCAATACATGGTGCACCACACACAATGATGGTAACAATCAGTGAACAGTGTCTGAGTGTGAATGGATCATTTAGAGTAGAAAAAAAACTCCTAAAAACAAAACTAAAAAAAAAAAGCAACCATAAAACAGTGTAAATACTACTCGAAGAAAGTTAAATAAAATAAGCTTTTTAATTATTCATGCCCCAGGGCATGATGGGAAATACAGGATCATAACTGCAATTTACCTAAAGAATCCTTTTAAACAGAACAAACAATTAAAGCTGCAAGCAGCGATGAACGGGCCCTCGCACCCGGGCTCACCACCACCCGGTGCCCATAGGAGGAACCGTGAACGTTGGGCCATATGCTTATAAAATAGTAAATATTTTTGCCACATTTCCTGCTGCCACATGTGGCGTTATGATTATAACTGAATATCGTCATGTAAATGTCTTTAGGCCAGGACTCTTACCAAACATGCAAAGTTTCAGGCAGATCAGACATCTCATGTTTAAGTTAGTATGAAATAAGTCATTCCTGTTGCCAGCAGGCGTCGCCATACTTATAATTGAATATTGGACTTTAGTTGTGTTCAGGCCAGGACTCTTATAAAACATGTGAAGTTTGGGTCAGATTGGGAATTGTATGCATGAGTTACAACAACTTCCTGTTTCATTGTATTAATAGCATCCTTTAGCACATAGTAAGTGTTGTTAGAATGTTTGAAAATATTTCTAGCATGATTAGCACACAATGGCAAATTGTATGGTGTTGCAAATAGTGCATAAAATTGTTAAACATGACACCTGTTCCTGTTGCCAGCAGGTGGGGCTATGACTATAACTGAATACGGGCATGCTGATGTGTTCAGTACGGGACTCTTGTCAAAAGTTTGGGGCAGATCGGACGTTGCTAGCTTGAGTTACAACAACTTCCTTATTCAATGCCTTAGTAGAATGCTTTAACACTTAGCAAAGTGTTGCTAGCATGTTTTATTATGCCTCTAGCATGTTGCCAGCCTATTTAACACTTATTGACAATTTTTAATTTGTTCTTAGAAGTCCATAACAGTGTTAACCTTGTCACTTCCTGTTACCAGCAGGTGGCGCTATGACTATAACTGAATTTGGCCATGGGTGTTTGTTCAGGACAGAACACCTATCACATGTGTGAAGTTTGGGGAAGATCGGACATTGCTTGCCTGAGTTACAGCAACTTCCTTTTCACTACATTATTAGCATGCTTTAGCACTTAGCTAATGTTGCTAGCATGTATTAGTATGTATCTAGTATGTTGCCAGCCTATTTAACACTTGTTGATGCTTTTTAATATGTTCCTAGAAGTCCATAACAGTGTTAACCTTGTCACTTCCTGTTACCAGCAGGTGGCGCTATGACTATTACTGAATTTGGTCATGGGTGTTTGTTCAGAACAGAACACCTATCACACGTGTGAAGTTTGGGGAAGATCGGACATTGCTTGCCTGAGTTACAGCAACTTCCTCTTTCACGGCGAAACATCAAACTTTGTCAGGCCGCCAGGGACACACCCCTTGACGAAAACTCAATTGTGACTGGTAAAGAATGAATTTCATTTGTTCATTCTCTGGAGTGGGGATAAACATACGTCTGTTAATTTGCTCACACACACACACACACAGACACACACATGAATGTGCACGTACAGACATGCACACACACACAAAGGCACACATGCACAAAAACACACAAAATATGCTCATACACTCCCCATATTCACACATATTTATTGTTGCAGCCATTCATTTAAAATAAAACTGTTGTTGTGGCATATCACTTGGAGTACCCTTAGTTTTTGTATACTTTGTCTACCTGTTACAACTTACCCCAGTATGTGTTACAACCTACCCCAGTAGTGGGGTAGGTTGTAACAAAGGACCACCTTGTATTTGTCATCATCTCACAAAGTCTGTGATATAGTTGAATAAATTTAAATTGTTGCCATTTATAGTATAAACATGTGGGTACTTTGCCTAGAAGTTTTAGACGTTTAGCCCACAAAAAAAGGTAATTTTAGGCGCTGAAGAAAAAAGTGTTACAACCATACCCGGTCTCCCCTAATGAAGAAACGAAGTTACGTTTAAGTTATGTTTTTCCTTTGTTTTATTTTGTTATTTGCAATGCCAGATGGACAATAAATGGATTGGCATATCCGACTTTTGTTCGCCATATTTCTCTTTCCTATCAGTTTAATTATCCTGCAAGTTTTTATTTCTCCATATTTGCTCTCCGATGCCATACTGTCTTGTAAATTCTGCCTTTGTTCTGTATCTGTTCCAAAACGTTCAGAGATTCAATGTAGAGTTAAGAGAAGTTTTAATTTGTTGTTCATATTGTGTAATACAGGTTTACATTGCACAAACAGAAATGTCCAGATTGAGATTAATTAATGAATACAAATAACTATACAAAACAATAAAAAAAAAGATTAAAAAGTGTTTTAATTACCTTGTGTTGAGCCAATAAGAGGAATCATCATGCAGCTCTGACATCTGAACTACATGGGGAGCCTTTTTAAATGAACAAAAGGAGGAACTTCAATCCTACTTCTCTGTTTTAATATGACCGAAATCACACACTTAACTCACGCCTCAGTTTCTGTTCCACAACCTTTGTCCTGTCACGATGTATAATAATTAGATTGATCTAAAGGCATAAACAGTTTCCATTTTTATATCAATTAAAATGATTTAATTATTGAAAGTAGTGCATCATTGCAAAAAAAACAAAAAAAAAAAACAAGGTATTAATTTTATACATATAAAATTATTAGTATATGCTATAAAACATTAAGCACTTCTCTATTCCTCTCTGTGCTGAGCTCATCAAAGATTTCAAGAATTTCTGAAAACGTTTTCACAAAAGTTTGCCACAAAAACCTTGTTGTATTTCTCCTCCGCTCTGGTTTGTCTCCTAATCTATCTTTCATTTCATCTTATGTATTTATTAATTTCTACTGTATATTATGTTTACAGCTCACAAGGTCATCGTATCTGACAATAAATACTGATTTAAATTCTGTTTTGAGAAACAACCAAAAGCTGGATTTATTAACAGGACGTTCAGTCAATAATGAGACACAGACAGTCGAGTCATTTTATTCCTGGGGACTCGTGTATAAAACTTCTTAAGATTTCATCCTTAATGTGTGCGTATGCACAAGAGCTACATTTTGCGTTCGTACAAAGGTTTTCTGATTCATAAAGCCATGTGTATGTGTGGTGGTTACAAAAATATATATAATATATAATATATAAAAATATAAAAATATATAATAATTAGTGTCATTAGAATATGTTGTTGTCATTGAAAAATAAACTGAATGCCGTTAATGCATAGTGTATGATTTTGGATGATGGTGATTGGAATTCCTTGCCTAGTATGGAAGATCGTTACTTAAAAAAAAGATTAAAAAGTGTTTTAATTACCTTGTGTTGAGCCAATAAGAGGAATCATCATGCAGCTCTGACATCTGAACTACATGGGGAGCCTTTTTAAATGAACAAAAGGAGGAACTTCAATCCTACTTCTCTATTTTAATATGACTTTCACCTGCTGGGGGAGGGGGTGCACTTCAATACAGAGACTCAGAAGATATTGCAGCAGCTCCGTGTCCTGTGTCTTTTATTAACTCTATATCTCCCCTAACCAGGTATGATACTAGTAAATTGTAGTGGAAATACACTTCATATAAGTCAAGGCTGTAAAAAAATGGCAAGTGTCATTGAAGTGTATTCATTGTGTATATATGTCTAAAAGTTCGGTTTAAGTTTACCGCGTGTGTATCACGTGTACAACTGGTGAATGCTAAACTGATGGTAGAGACCATGCGGTCATAGAAATGTGAAAACGGAGTGAATGAATACCATATTGGTGTTTTTAAGAACTAATTTAACAATTAAGTTACAGGTGACAGTGCTTAAAAAAAAGTAATCTGTTGGTTCATAAGAGAAAGTGTAATATGTGTTCGTACTAATGGTGTGTAAAGAGATAATTTAATAAGTTTTGCTGACATGCTATAATTCTTAAGCTAATTTAAGAAGTTTAAAAGAGTTGAAGATATAGTAAATGACACATATGTTTACAATGTAGAGTATCACATGTGAATACTGTATGCAATATACAGTACGTAGTAGTATTAATGTGTAATTTAAGTTTCTATTGAAATTATTTGTTTAATTGGTGGAAACAGTACCTGTGGAGAAGCTGTGAGTAATTCTATATATTTTTTCCGTATATTGTTTTTCTCTAAAAGAGATATGTTGTTATACGTTTTATATGACATATGAGAATGCAGAATTATTTGCATCAATGTCAGACAATACACTCAGAAGATATTGCAGCAGCTGTCCTGTGTCTTTTATTAACTCTATATCTCCCCTAACCAGACGGTCAGGGTACTACATCGGCCGATTGTGATCGGAGCAGCCCTATTATAAAGTGTTTAAAGGGTTGATTAAATGTATTATGTTTCTATAAAGAAGCGGGTTAACTACATACATTTTCAGTAGTGCAGTTCAGAAAACAAATAACAGAAAAAGTGACGAGTGGTTTTGGGCTCAAGTTCTTTAGAACCTGTGTTCCTTCCTTGAAAGAAGTATCAATGGATTTATTGTAGTAAAATATTTGTTGGCATATGAATTACTATGTTTTGTAACCATAAAAACACCATATCTTAACTAGTTTTTGTAGCAAAACCATGGTAAATTTTCGTAGGCGCTAAGGGAATGTTCAGTAAATTATTGGTTGCATTCAGAGACTGGTGACAATTTGTTACACACACACACACACACACACACACACATTTACATATACATATATATATATATATATATATATACCAATAAGCTGTAAAATCGTCACCTCATCATCTGTACAACAATAAGCTCATTTTAATCATAAACCAATAAACGCCTAGGTCGATGTGTCGCTCCGCCCCATCGTCCAGACTGCATTCTGGCATACTTGGAATGGGATATTACATCGGATTATTCTGTAAGTGTCTATGATCATATCAAACGATGTGTTGTATTTATTGTTATTACTGTCTGTGAATATATTCTGTTGACGCTGTTGAGCTCGAATCAAGTCATATTGATTTCTACAGCACTTTATTTAATACATATTGTTTTAAAACATTGATTTCTGAGCAGCTCTACTGAAGGAAATACCATCATCATCATCATCATTATTATTATTATTATTATTATTATTCACTTGTGAGATCGTGAACTGAAGTGAGATGAGTGACAGATTTCTAGTTATTATAAAGTGAGCAGTCTATCACACTTTCAGTGCAATATAATTATAATCTGTTGAATAAAAGTATTGTTTTTCATGCAGATCATTACAGTCTGTAAAGTTATGAGAGTGATATTATCTTCATATAAATGTGTGATTCAGATTGAAGCTGCAGCTGATAGAGTAGCACCAGACAAAAACATGACATCTCAAGATAGATATGATCAATGTGAATGCAGACTAATAGATTACTAGAAAGATATTAGTGTCAATATAGTTCTTTACATTATAATTATGTGTAAAAGTAATGTCTTGTAAATAATCTTGTGTCTCACTGTACATTGCTTTATTAAAAAAAAAAAAAGAAAAAAAAAAAAAAAAAGAAAACATAGTTTTCCAAATCACAGTAAAATTAAAAATGGTAAGTTTTAGCTGAAGCTAAAGTTCAGGTAAATGTTTATTTGGCCATCTGACAGTAAAATTAAAATGTAGGAGTTTGCAAATCCATTAAAATAATTTAAAACAACTGCCAACTAGTTCATTGTGATATTTTTTTTTTTTTTTTTAATCTCAAAATGTTTATGAAGAGGAGACTCCCACCTATAGAGGAAACATTATTAGGAGGGATATTCCTAAATTAATCAGGATTTGTTAAATACTGCTTTAACCAGTTAATTTTAAAATTATTATTTAAGGAGTCAAAATCTAAGATTCATATTTATTTCTAAGAACAGACGTGTGCTTCCACAGAAAGTGAATAAGATTATATGAATATGTCCCCAAGATTTACTGTGGGGGTGGATATAAAATATAAAAGATTAGCAGGCTAATTAGGTTATAACGCGTGTTTGCAGCGTTGAGCAATGCAGTGCTGAAATTTGCATGCTCACATTTTGGCAGTCTTGGCTTAGTGGTGAGAGTTTGACTCCTAACCCTAGCGTTGTGGGTTCGAGTCTCGGGCTGTCAATACCACGACTGAGATACCCTTGAGTAAGACACTGAACCCCCAACTGCTCCCCAACGCCACAGCATGAATGATGAACACTGCTCGGGGTGTGTGTTCACAGTGTGTGTGTGTGTGTGTGTGTGTGCACTTTGGATGAGTTAAATGCAGAGCATGAATTCTGAGTATGGGTCACCATACTTGGCTGTATGTCACATCACTTTCACTTTCCTACGGTGGCCGAGAGAGCTCAATGCACTGCAACTTAAGAAAACACGTGCAAATTGAAAAAATACCAGCAAATGAAGAAAACATCTTCATCAGTTTGACAACACAGGTGTTGCAAATCATCACAACACATGCATATAACGAAACGCGCTATTTAATATGCATATGTTGTGAGGATTTGCAGCACTTGTGTTGTCAAACTGATGATGTTTTCTTCATTTGCTGGTGTTTTTTCAATTTGCATGTGTTTTCTTAAGTTGCAGCGCGTTGAGCTCTCTCAGCCACCGTACTTTCCTCTTGTTATAACACATGAATTGTAGACGTTAAGAAATATTAATTATGCATATGTTTATTGTGTTATAACAAAGATTTGTGAGATTGCAATGAACTGAGATGTCTTTTAAAAATTATAATTGCAGAGCTCTTTGCTTGCATTCTGCCAAACCATGCACACAGCATCCGCTTGTGTTCTGTGAATGTTGATGCTTTAATAACAAATATTTATCAGGAGCGTGTATGCTGGGATTTCATAAATTTCACAGAGAAATGTTTTATGTAAATTGTAATGTAACTAACTACTTTTGAAATAAAGTAATCAGAATAATAACATGATTACTTTTACAAGGAGTAATCAGTTATCAGTCATTTGATTAGATTTTCAGAGTAACTCGCCCAACACTGGTGACGCAGTGGTGAATGACAGACCGAAAATGATCTTATACTGCTGCTGGGAGAGAACATTCAATACACATATTGTTTTGTACATAACTAATGTGTGTTTTTTTCAGTGACAAGTGTAGGCACATCTCCATTAAAGATTTGCAGGAAATTGGTGATATTTTAAAACTGTTGTCGATAAATTAGATTGAAAAATGTCGGGGTTCCTATGGGATCAGAATCAAGACAGGTCACTTTTATTTATATAGCACTTTATTTTTTGGATTACTGTCCGAGATCGGCGAATCCCGATTCAAAAATGATGTTTCAAGATTGATGCAGATGAATCGTCAGGGTTTGTAATCGATGCATCAAGAAATTTAGTGAATGACGTGACATACACAGCCTAGTAAGGTGACCCATACTCAGAATTCGTGCTCTGCATTTAACCCATCCAAAGTGTGTACACACACACACACACACACACAATTTTTTTACACAATAATCACTTAATTCACAAGAATTGATCTTCATGCAGTGAATTTTGATATTGTCAGTACATATACTAAAAATGACCAAATATATTTATTAGTTACACATTCGATGTTTAGGTTTAATAAAGTGATTCCTGAATCAGACTTGATGACTGCAGCACAAACAGCTCTTTCACAGGATCCTGCTGAAGACTCAACCAGATCAGTCTGTAGGATCCTGTCTGAATCACTGCTCAGTATTTTCTCACTTTGTTTCCTTTGTATTTCATTATTTGTATTTGATATTATAACAGGGAATTGAAAGTTTGCTGAAGTCAATAATGTATCACATCATTATGTTTGCAAAGGGCACATGTTTAAAGAACAGCTTAAGATCAAGTATAAAGTGATCGTGCACAAGATGATGACAGATGACAGACTGATTTATCAGGTTTATTGGTCAGTTTCAGATTATGAATATGAGCCATTAGTGTGTTACTGAACAGAAGAACTGTAATTTCTCCCTAATGTCTCTAGAAAATATGATTGTACATACACTCTCTGTTCGTCAGTGCATCATGAGCATCTTTTTAGATAATTTCATTTATTAAAATTCATGCTTTCTGTAAATTGTGTAAATATTGTGTTCTTTATATTTCAATAATTTGTGCATTGTTTGTTTTACATTATGAAATGAGTTTCTCAGCATTATATCAGTCATCAGTCTTGGCTCTTCTGTAGATAATGAACCGTAATGGACTTTAGATATCAGGATCTCTATTAAAACACACTGATGGACTCCAGTACAAGTACAGTACAGTACAACTGAAACCCATCCCAATGAATATTATTGTTATTATTATTATTATTATTATTATTATTATACATCCTGAGAGCAGTGCTTCAGGCTGAAAATTGTTTTTGCTAATTGTTAGAATAAAGTGACAACAACCCATCAATCAATTTGACAGATGTGTGAGATGTTGTCATAAGGCGTGACTTTAAACTGGAGAACCAGTTGGAGAAGCCTGAGAAAACAGGAACCTGGAGAACCTCTTCCCTATTGTCTAATTTAGACTCCTCCTCTGATCACCATCTGTATATAACCAGCAGCAGAGCTCTTCTCTATTGTGTAAGTTAAACTCTCTCTCCTCTGAACACATCTACTGTATATAAACCAGCAGCAGATCTCTTCTCTATTGTGTAAGTTAAACTCTCTCTCCTCTGATCACATCTACTGTATATAACCAGCAGCAGAGCTCTTCTCTATTGTGTAAGTTAAACTCTCTCTCCTCTGATCACATCTACTGTATATAACCAGCAGCAGAGCTCTTCTCTATTGTGTGAGTTAAACTCTCTCTCCTCTGATCACATCTACTGTATATAAACCAGCAGCAGAGCTCTTCTCTATTGTGTGAGTTAAACTCTCTCTCCTCTGATCACATCTACTGTATATAAACCAGCAGCAGATCTCTCAGATCCACAGAGGACACGTCTCTCTCTTCAGATCTTCACAAGGTCATTACACTCTTCTATATTTCATTGTTTGTTGTATTTCACTGATTTATTTCAATCTGAACATTGCTGTTTGTATTCAGTGAAACTGAAGTGTAAATCTGGAGACACAAACACTTTTTACATCACCACACAGAGACTAGTAAAATCTGTCATTGTGATATTCCATGTGATATATTTCATTTGTCTCTTAGGAATTATGATCAATATTACACTGAAAAAATATATATAATACATTTTTGGTTGCTAACTATTTATTTTAGCTTTATAATAATTATTATTTTAATTAGTCGAATAAATGTGTTTATTGAAATGTTGCTCAAATAAATTGACTGCAACCAGTTACCTTAATTTTTTCTTCTTCAGTGTATCTATGAACAGTTCATATTTCACATTTCCCCGGTGAGTTCATAAATAAGAGTACTTTTATTCCAGATGTATTTATGTGAAATTTCACTGGAAACACTCATATGTTAATTCAAGACAGAAGACATCACCGTACTTCATCACCTGATTGATTACATTAAGAGTAGCAAGAGTTTTTGGTAATCCTATGTTTAAACATGCAAATGAGGCATTATCTCATTTAATAGGCCTATGTACTCATTTCTCCAGAGGGAGGTTTAGATTGATCTGGTTATCACTCTGAGTTTATCATTAATTCATTTACAGAAAATACTGTCAGAATATGAATACATAAATAAAAATGATACAGTCGTGGTCATAATATTTCTAACACTTAGTATTTGCAGCTGCTGAAACTGGTTTGAAGTCAGTTATTTCTATCTTTTGCTGTAGTGTGTCAGATGGAAATATCAGTTTCCAAACACTGATTGTGTCATTAATATTAATAATGCAGTGAGATGTGTGTGCTGCACACAGAGATGTGATCTGATCTTCATCAGTCTGTCTGGAGTCACATGAAGAAACAGAACAAACTGAGACAGACTCAATCTGAACAACTGTGTCTCCCAGACGCTTCCAGAAAGTCTGTCTCAAATTAATGTTTGGAAATGGAAACTCATAGGAGACACTACAACAAAAGATAGAAATAATAATAATAATAATAATAATAATAATAATAATAATAATAAATATCTGCTGGAAATACTAATGTTTTAATTATTTTGGCCCCACTGTGTTTTAAGAAAGGACGACTTCATCTGAGTTTGACATAAACTGATGTTTGATTCATTATTGGCACTAGCTGGAACTAAATAGTTTTTGTTGTGTTGTCTGCAAAATAGGTATAAATGAGATGTAGACAAAAAAACAAAAACACAGAGAAATCTGCTGGAGCATCAGGAACCACCACAAAACACCAGGACAGAGAGAGAAATGGAGGACAGGAATGAAACAGAAATGACTGGATCACAAGAGAAAAGCAGAGAGATACTTGGGAGATGGAACAGTATGGAGACACTAAAGCCAGATTGTAAGCGTTTGATCATTATCTTTTAACCGTCACACTCCTGTCATAAAATATCACTTTCAGACAGATTCATCAGACTTTCTGCACTCACCTAGATGTACTACATATTTACAGATGTGTGATTGTTTCATTGATGTATTATTTTGATTATAGAAAAAACCAATGAGAATATTTCTATATGTTTGTGATTTCTAGTCTCACGTGATCCAGACGGACCTGTGATGTTTCATTCAGATGTTATTCAGAAAACACAACATCACAGAGACCAGACACCAGCAGATGAAGACTGATCATCATCATCATCATCATCATCATAATCTTCATCTTCATCTTCATCATCATCAGATTACAGTCTGATCAGTTCCTGGACTCTTTTTCACACTCATCTGATCACAACCAATGGTTCAGTTTATTTCATCTGTACTGTATATGTACACATAATTCTGAATGAATATGATACAGTTTTACAGTAATCTAACATATCATCAGCTTTTTACTGTATTTTTATTCTTTGGGCTATGCCCTTTTTTTCTGGTTTATACAGTATTTGTTTATTTTACATTATTGATATGAATGTTTGTTTTCTATTGTGTGTTTGTTGTGCTAAGCTGCACATTCGGTCATGGAAAAGAGACACCGAAAAGGTTTATTTTGTAGTTACTTTTTCAAAGTTGATCAGTTTTTTCCTCCGGGCTCATGACTGCAGCATGGTTCGGGGGGAAGTGTTTTCCTGTAATTTGGGATGGTTTGACCCTCGAGTGTAAAAGGGGCGTACTTGACCTCTCAGGAGTTAGTTCTGGTGTGGGTCTCTGTGAGGACGATCAACTTTAATGTAGATGTGAGTCAATAAACTCTCTTTTTGACTTGAGTGTCTCCCTGCCTTTGTTCTGGTCATGTCCCCACACTGTACATTATGTAATAAAATATTACTATAATGAATTGTAAATAAATATGAACTATGAGTTACTGTAATAATCTGTACTGCTGTAGTTCATACTGTAGATGATATCTGCTGAAATACAGGATCACAGAAATCATGAAAACACACATCTGAGCTCTGACTGTATGAACTCAGAAATATAATGCAGATGAACATGATTTCATATTTCATACAGTCAAGTGTCGCTCTCTACTGGAGATTATTAATATTACAGCAGATCACATGAACGTCATATCAGATATTACAGTCATTTAAATCAGATCTATTAATACAGTGAACTTATGGAGTAACATTGTTCAGCCCCAAAGGTTTTTTTAAACATTAATGTCATATTAAAACATGACCTTAAATTAAGTAGTAGCACTAATAAAGAAAATAATTCACCAGTTTTTCGCCCTTTAATTTATGCTAATGTATATTCAGTGGGTACAGAAAGTATTCAGACCCCCTTAAATATTTCACTCTTTGTTATATTGCAGTCATTTGCTAAAATCATTTAAGTTTTTTTTTCTCATTAATGTACACACAGCACCCCATATTGACAGAAAAACACAATTGTTGACATTTTTGCACATTTATTAAGAAGAAAAACTGAAATATCACATGGTCCTACAGTAAGTATTCAGACAAGATTCAGAAAGATGTTTTCTCGTTATAACGTCATGACAGTTTTACTGTTGCTATAGTAACAAACTCAACTTTGACAGGCATCTGATGGACCATGCAGGCGCTCTTACTGTAGCATATATTTCAGATAATTATGTAATAACGTCTACAATACTGTACATAAATACATAAATAAAGGCTAACGTCTACAATACTGTACATAAATAAAGGCGGATCAATTACTGTTGATTTTTCCAGAGAACATACACCAATGTTTTTGTAATTTACATTTCAAAACACCGCGAACACTTCAGAACTAATCTAAGATCTTTTTGAGCTGCTTGGATTAAACTCACTTTTAATTTTCCCTTTATTTGAAATAAAATTATATAGCTATCATTTGTAATTTTTAGTAGTCATTATATGCTGTGACGGTTATCGTGTGTTACAAGCTTCTGTTTGAAAAGAGTGTTCATGTTCAGTGTGTGTGTGTGTGTGTGTGTGTGTGAAGAAAAAATGATAACAACATTATAGAACGAAACTGAATTAAATTAGCCTATGCACTTTACACATCACATTTCTCATCAATATGGTTAACAATAAAGATTAATAATAAGCAAAAGAAGCACATCACAAATAGCCTATCGTTAAATCCCGTCCTACTGTAGATAAACAGAACATCTCCGCTTATTAACTAACAATCATGTGCCTAAAAGAAGCACAAATAAAGATACAGGTGCAAACAGAATACAGTGATAAGCAGTTATTTTATGACACAGAACACGTTGGTAAAACTCATGCATCTAGCAAGAACTTAATGCACAAAATAATCATATTGATTCAAGCATCTAACATTTATAAATTAATTAGATATCAGTAATGAACAAGACTGCACAAATTATAGTGATCACGACTCGAGGAAGGTCTGCGTACAGTAAAGTACACTCCATCAGTTACATTCAGGTCTATAGTGCCACCTGCTGGCGCAGTTTTTTTACTTCTTAGAGAAAATTAAGTCGTTATAACGAGAAAACAAGAAGGAAAAAAATATATAATGCATGGCCGCTTAGAACTTCCGTATAAGTGATAGTAAACAGTTGAAAAAAGAATCGTATGTTTATTATATTGGACTCGAACTCACAACCTTTCGGTTGGGAGTCCGACTCTCTAACCATTAGGCCACGACTTCCCTGCTTAGATACAAGTTTAATCTATAAAAGTGCCAAGAGAGTAATAACTAGGTCAGAGGACCAGCTTGAATTTTGGCGGTCATCAGAAAATATAATACAAAAATGGTGTGCACATCCCAAACATCCAAATAGGACACAGGTGCAAGATAACTGAATGATATAGACAAATAAAGAAGTGAAGTCTGCACACTGACCTTCTGGTCTTGCATACGTGGGTAAAACATTCAGACAATTACACACTTGTATTAGTGAACATCGCAGTAACACTCGAACTGGAGATATGCGCCTGGACCTAAGTTAACTTCCGGTCTGTGTTGTGTATATCGGTCTGGCTGCGGTGCCATCTACAAACGCAGTTAACGTTAAGGTGATGAGTAGACTGAAGTTGGGCTCAGGTGCTTGTGCTGCGGATGTGTTTCCCAAACATTTATTTATTTTTGGAGACTCGCCACGATTTTAAAACTGATCATTTTCAAAAAGGCTTCATTGAATAAACATGAGTAAAGTTACTTACTGCACGTTTAATAATAATAATTCCTTACATTTATATGTTTAAATATCTAAACGAGGCACGGGTGTTTTTATATCACTATATCTGAAAGAAGACTTGTATGTTATATGCCTGATAACACAGTGTTTGTGAGCGTAACTCTGCTTTATTTACAGCTGCTACTGGGGAAACCTCTATTTCTCGCACTTTATGCATCTCCTGCTCGCAAAAAATTAATTAGCATTTTCATTAAGTCCACCTGATTTACGCAGCAAACATATTTGGTTTGTTATCAAAAAATATCTACTCTAGAGGGACTTGGCTGTTGTTATTGATTCTATTTGGAAGTCTACTGTTAGTTAAGTTAGGGCCACAAAAGCGCGCATGCGCAGTAACGTTTGTTTATGTTGTTGCCGTTGAAACAGTCTATAGCGTCTCATTTTAGACAAGCAGGCCATAACGTCAGCGTTCTGCAGTATCAGTATAGAAAAGGTAACAAAACCCTTAAGAGGAGGAGATTATGAGAAGAAATTATTACAGAGGGAATGTTTTGGGATTTATACTTTACATACATTGTCACCTTTAGGTTTGAATGAGGATTTTGATATTAAGCCATTTTTACAGAGATTCAAAATCTCTTTGTAGCTTGTATGTGTCACATGACTTGTATTTGTCACATGATAGCTTGGATGTGCCTAATTAAGGTGATCACCTGTGTCTATTTAAAGTTGACTTCACCTCACATTAATATCGTGCCTGATGAAGACCTGAGGGTTGTTGCTTGATTAAATTCCTCTGGAGCAGTAGCTTTCAGTGTGCAGACTTTACTTCTTTATTTGTCTACATCAAAAAATATAAAACATATTTTACTTTTATTATAATATTACTATTTACAAACATTATATGATTAAATACAAAGTTTGCTGTTCCAAATCTTGGGTTGTAGCTCTATTTTGATTATTTTTGTTCTTTACAGTAATTCCAATTGTGACAAAACGTAACATCAAACACAGTCCACTCCCACACACAATCAGTGGCACTAAATATGAAGTTGGTCTATCTCTGCACTCAGCATCAGTCGTATCTGTTCCTTCTCTGATTGTTGTCTTGTCTAGAGATTCACAGCTGTTAGAGAGAGATACAGAACTCAAGATTAACTACAAATATATCTCTTGTGAGGGGAAAAATTTAATTTAAGAAGGTGTCAGTGTTTTAAAATATTAATACTTACTCTGTATGTAATTTGCAGAGTGTCCCATCTGAATATGAACCAGCAGGACAGTGATCACACACTGTATCTCTGAACTCTGTTCCTATACAAATACAATTAAACACACAGCATCAGTACATGAGCAATAAACACAGTCTCACAGACGATCACATCATTATTCAGTATAGAAACAATATATTAATCTTCACATAACTAATAATCAGCCTGATCATAATTTAGTAGATTTGTTCAGGTGGATATAAGAGACACAAGCAATGTCTATCACGAGGAATCACTTAATACTTTCTCCAGGTGAAATAAATTATAAAGCTGCTATGGAACAACATACATATTTACATAATTGAGTTATTTAATATAAATGCAATCAGAGTTATTCCTCTCAGTTTTTATAGATGTACATTAAAGCTGCTGGACTGATAAAAGACTGACCGGTTTGCTTGATGTATTGTCCAGGTGAGCAGGATGAATGTTTCTTGGCTCTTTTACAGTTATAGAGCGAGTCTATACAGTAATAACCAGGAAGAGGTCCACACACTGTGTCTGATGTTACTGTACATGCATGCTTTACTGTCACTCCATCACCTTCAACAAGAAAGAAAACCAATGAATCAACTGAAGAAAACCTGGCAATGACAAGTCATCTGGAGAAAAGAAAATACAATATATATGAACCCAGGACTCACTAAGAAAGACAGTTTTACTCACTCGTATCACACACAGAACAGGGCAGACACTCTATAAATCCATTAGGAGCATTAGTGTAAGTCATGATGGGACATGAATCACATGTCGTCGGTGTAAACTTATCACAGTGTTTATGAACTCGCTTCCCTAGACAACAAAGAAAAAATTGACGGTACATTTATTATTATTTATTTATACATGCCATATGTACATAACTTTTTCATGTATTTGTAACTGTGTAAGTTACATTTATTGTATGTCTGTATATTTCTATAAACTGTGACTTGTGTGCTAGTGCAGACTTGACCAATAAATATTTTCTGATTTAGGAAACACTCAAGAATAAATAATACAATATTAATACAAATAATCAGACTGTAATAATGCTGGGAACACAGATTTTCTAATTAATCTAGATCTTGTTATGAGCAATCCCAATATTGGTTTTTGACCTCTTTTTTACTTTATGTCTGTTTTCAGGGACATCTGCGTCTTCTGAACAACTTGACAAGAGTTGTGAATGTGTGTGAATCAGAATCAAAGTGAAATAAATCAGTGAATCTGAATCAATACTCAACCCTAGACTGGAGTCATGTTGTGTTTAATGCAATGATGATAGATCAGAGATTACAAACCATCTTCTGTCTCAGAAACCACTAACCTAGACCCTGAAATATATCTGGGGATCACGTAACTATAATAATATCTGTCAGATAAGTGACTTATAATGAAGAATCAGTTCAGAAAATAAAACTGTGTACTATATAAAAAGTCTGTAACTCAACACATGGCCTGCACTCGCTGCTTCTATTTATTATTTTTACACCAGATGAAGAGAATCTACCACAGAGAAACACCAGATTGGTGCAGGTTTACTTTTAACAAGGCCCTGGCCACATCAGTCCAAACACTGAAGATTATATTAAGAGCATATTACAGTTGTTCATCAGTAATAATGAGTGATAATGAAAAAGACTCTTTAAGTGTCTGAGTTCATCTGCATCTATTGTGTGTTTCAGTGAAGAGAAACCTCATACTGGACTTACCTGGATCACACATTGGGCAACAGTCTCCATTAATTTCATATTCTGCATTATTACATGCTGCCATACAAAGCACAATCCTCACGAAGAGGAGAGGAAGCAGTTTTGATAGACTATAGAATATAGACATCTCTGGGAACTGAATAAATCATCTGCAGAGATGGTCATTTTGTGCTTCTTGTTCCATGGAGCTGAAAAAGAGATTTGTGTCAGATGGTTTTCAGACAAATAGACAGAAATAAATTGTGCCAGACACTTTTAAATCCATTTTACTAAAATGTACTAAAATGTATGGGTCTCAAAACTAAACACTAATTATACATTGACAGATTATTTTATACATTAATGCAGCAGCAGGAGACTCAACTCCCAATTCCAAAAAAGTTGGGACGCTGTACAAATTGTGAAAAAAATAAACAATGCAATGATGTGGAAGTTTCAATATTTTATTCAGATATATTATACTATTATACAAAATAGATAACATAAAATGTTTAAACTGAGAACATATATCATTTTAAAGGAAAAATACCGTAAGTTGATTTTATATTTTATGGCATCAACACATCTAAAAAAAGTTGGGACAAGGCCATGTTTAGCACTGTGTGTCATCCCCTCTTCTTCTTATAACAGTCTGCAAACGTCTGGGGACTGAGGAGACAGGTGTCTCAAGCTTAGGAATAGGAATGTTGTCCCATTCTTGTCTAATACAGGTTTCTAGTTGCTCAACTGTCTTAGGTCTTCTTTGTCACATCTTCCTCTTTATGATGCTCCAAATGTTTTCTATGGGTGAAAGATCTGGACTGCAGGCTGGTCATTTCAGTTCCCGGATCCTTCTTCTACACAGCCATGATGTTGTAACTGATGCAGTATGTGGTCTGGCATTGTCATGATGGAAAAGTTTTCCCAGTATAGTTTTCCAGCCTTGACCCTTACACACAGAGATTGTTCCAGATTAATTGAATCTTTGGATGATATTATACACTGTAGATGATGACTTGTAACATTTTGCAGTTTTTCTCTGAGAAACTCCTCCTTTCTGATATTGCTCCACTATGTTTCGCTGCAGCATTGGGGGAATTGGTGATCCTCTGCCCATCTTGACTTCTGATAGACACTGCCGCTCTGAGAGGCTCTTTTTATTTCCAATCATGTTCCCAATTGACCTAATAAGTTGCAAATTGGTCCTCCAGCTGTTCATTATATGTACATTTAACTTCTCTGGCCTCTTATTGCTACCTGTCCCAACTTTTTTGGAATGTGTAGCTCTCATGAAATCCAAAAT
This sequence comes from Carassius gibelio, assembly GCF_023724105.1. Classification (NCBI taxonomy): domain Eukaryota; kingdom Metazoa; phylum Chordata; class Actinopteri; order Cypriniformes; family Cyprinidae; genus Carassius; species Carassius gibelio. The sequence continues at coordinate 27,900,742 of NC_068416.1, read as the reverse complement.
AAGCCAATATTTGGCATGACATTTCAAAATTTCTCACTTTCAACATTTGATATGCTATCTGTATTGTATTGTGAATAAAATATAAGTTTATGAGATTTGTAAATTATTCCATTCCTTTTTTTACTCACAGTTTGTATAGTGTCTCAACTTTTTTGGAATTGGGTTGTACACACTGTTGTCACGTAATGTGTTAGAAAACACGAAGAAGGAACCAATTTGCAGGTAAGCCGTTTATTATAAGGGTAATCCAAGAGAGTAAACAGTCCAGGCAGGGTCAAAACCAGAGCATCCAAATCAGAACATAAACAAGACACGAACACAAGGCAAGACACGAATGACGGGCATGAGTAACTGTAACATTTAAACAAGGACTCCGTAACACAGACTAAGACAGACTGGGTATTTATACACATAAGGATAATGGGGAAACAGGAGACAGGTGGGGGGAACAATCAATTACGCAACAAGGAGGAAGGTGACCATATAAGGGAACAGGAAGTGATCTGGGACAGACACCGTGAAAAGGAGGACATCTAGTGGAAGCCCGGGGAACAACAACCCAGACACTGTGACAGTACCCCCCCTCTACGGAGCGGCTCCCAGATGCTCCAAGACAAAACACAACACAGAGACCAGGAGGGAGGCGGACAGGTGGAGGCTCAGGGGGAGGGACGGAGGGCCGGAAAAGGAACACATGGGGGACAAACACCCGAAATGAAAACATAAAACAGGGAGACCAGGAGGGAGGAGGACCGGAGGAGGTACAGGGGGAGGGACGGAGGGCCAGACAAACTGAGGGGAACAGACAGAAACATAACAGAACCCAAAACGACACACAGAAATCCATGAAGGACCTGTTGAGGCGCCCACCAGGGTGGAGCGGAAGACCACCACAGCCTTGTGGTCAAAGTCAAAGCCCTCCAGGGCGGAGCGGAAGACCACCACAGCCTTGTGGTCAAAGTCAGAGCCCTCCAGGGCGGAGCGGAAGACCACCACAGCCTTGTGGTCAAAGTCAGAGCCCTCCAGGGCGGAGCGGACGGCCACCACGTCCCCGTGGTTGAGACCGGAGTCCCCCGGAACGGAGCAGCAGGCCACCCAGTGACTTGACTTGGCTCTGGAGGGTAATTGGTGACTGGCCCTGGCTCTGGAGGGTCCTCGGTGACTGGCCCTGGCTCTGGAACAGCCTCGGGCACCGCCTTGGCATCAGGCACCGCCTCGGCCTCCAGAACTGGATCGGGCACCGCCTCGGCCTCTGGAACAGCCTCGGGCACCGCCTCGGCCTCCGGAACAGCCTCGGGCACCGCCTCTGCATCGGGTGCCACCTCGGCCTCTGGAACAGCGCCGGGCACCGCCTCGACCTCCGGAACAGCCTCGGGCACCACCTCGGTAACTGCCTCGGGCACCGCCTCGGCATCGGGTGCCACCTCGGCCTCTGGAACAGCGTCGGGCACCGCCTCGACCTCCGGAACAGCGTCGGGCACCGCCTCGGCCTCTGAAACAGTAATGGGCGCTGCCTCGACCTCGGGTGCCACCTCGGCCTCTGGAACAGCGTCGGGCACCGCCTCGGTAACTGCATTGGGAACAGCCTCGGGTACCGCCTCGGCCTCCAGAACAGGATCGGGCACCGCCTCGGCCTCTGGAACAGCAACGAGCACTGCCTCGGCCTCCGGAACAGCATTAGGCACCGCCTCTGCCTCCGGGACAGCATCGTGCACCGCCTCTGCCTCCGGGACAGCATCGTGCACCTTATCTGGAGACTCAGGCTTTGAGTCGGCCATCTTGTGCTGTGGCGCTGGGCTGGCGGCCATCTTGAGCTGTGGCGCTGGGCTTGCGGCCATCTTGTGCTGTGGCGCTGGGCTGGCGGCCATCTTGAGCTGTGGCGCTGGGCTTGCGGCCATCTTGTGCTGTGGCGCTGGGCTGGCGGCCATCTTGTGCTGTGGCGCTGGGCTGGCGGCCATCTCGTGCTGTGGCGCTGGGCTGGCGGCCATCTCGTGCTGTGGCACTGGGCTGGCGGCCATTTTGTACTGTGGCGCTGGGCTGGCGGCCATCTCGTGCTGTGGCGCTGGGCTGGCGGCCATCTCGTGCTGTGGCGCTGGGCTGGCGGCCATCTCGTGCTGTGGCGCTGGACTGACGGCCATCTTGGGCTGTGGCGCTAGGTTGACGGCCATCTTGGGCTGTGGCGCTAGACTGACCGTTATCCTGTGCTGTGGTGCTGGATTGGCGGCCATCTTGGGTTGTGGTGCTGGCTCAGCAGCTTTGACGTGCACAGTCTTGGGAACCTCCAGGATCTGTGACAGCCTGGAGAAATACTCCAAGAATGAGTCCGCGGCCATCTTGGGCGTAGGCTCTGAGCTGGTGGCCATCTGGTACTGTGGTGTGAGGCTGGCCTCCATCTTGCCTCGTGGTGCGGGGTTGGTGGCCATGCACCGCAGCGGCGCTGGGTTGGCGGCCATTTTGTGCTGCGGTGCGGGGCTGGCGGCCATCTTGTGTTGTGGTACTGGGCTGGCGGCCATTTTGCTTCGTGGTGCTGGGTTGGTGGCCATGCACCGCAGCGGCGCTGGGTTGGCGTCCATTCTGCCTCTTGGCGCTGCTCTAGCGGCCATCATGGGCAGTGGCGCCACCATGGCGGGTGTGCGCCTCCTCTCACCTCTCCGCTCGCCATGGTGAGACGGTGGCTCTGACCCATCCCACCGAAGCCCCGGATCGAAGGGAGGCCATGGTTGAGAGTGATGCCGAGTCTCCTCTCGACCACTCCCTCCTCGGCGACCTCCCCTGGTCCCCCGGAAAATCACCAGGCGAGTTCCCTCCAAACTGCCTCTGTCCCGCTCTGTGGCTAGGGATGAAGCATGAGCAGACATACCGCTGGTTCTCTTTTGTGACGGAGTCCTTCTGTCACGTAATGTGTTAGAAAACACGAAGAAGGAACCAATTTGCAGGTAAGCCGTTTATTATAAGGGTAATCCAAGAGAGTAAACAGTCCAGGCAGGGTCAAAACCAGAGCATCCAAATCAGAACATAAACAAGACACGAACACAAGGCAAGACACGAATGACGGGCATGAGTAACTGTAACATTTAAACAAGGACTCCGTAACACAGACTAAGACAGACTGGGTATTTATACACACAAGGATAATGGGGAAACAGGAGACAGGTGGGGGGAACAATCAATTACGCAACAAGGAGGAAGGTGACCATATAAGGGAACAGGAAGTGATATGGGACAGACACCGTGAAAAGGAGGACATCTAGTGGAACCCTGGGGAACAACAACCCAGACACTGTGACAACTGTTTAATGAGGCTCAGAGGTGGCATGAATGCATTTAAATTCATAATAACAATGTTATGAGATTAAAGTTTTAAATACAAAGTTCTGACTATAAAAAATATTACATTTAAATAACGGAAATGATACTTTAATGAAAACAATTAACCCGCTAGAAAGTGGCAGCAAGTCACTAAGCAAGTCATTCATTCAGTCGATCCATCCAAACAGCTGATTCATTCACAGCATTAACATGCACCCCTAAGCTCTACAGATGGTGCTGTCTGGAGCAGATTTGGTAACGCTGGGGGTGATGTGTGCGGCATATTCAAAATAAGGATAAGTTAATCCAAAAATTACTATTGTTTTGCATATTTTAAGTTAATTTCTTGTTTATTTTTCTTTTGTTTATTGTTTATACAGTTTTGACAGTAAAGCACTAAGCTTGAGTTAAGAATCATAAAAAATGTACTTTTACTAACAACAGTAACAGGTTCAAAAACTACTTTTTATACACAGAACATTTATATATTCCACTCTTATTAAATGTAACGTTATTCTTCTAGAATACAGAATTGACCAACTTCAGTGATTATGTGTGATTTAGTAACAAACTGAAGAAATGTTTGTGACTTGTTTTACTTCTTACACAAAAAAATACATTTCTGACAAAATCTGGCTTCTAGATGATTTTATATTTTATAGTGATTTTATCATTTCAAAATATAGAGAAATGAATGACTATTAAGCCAATAAGTGCTCCTCTGCTGCTGTCTACCACTTACAATTGTGATTTGATGTATTTTTTTTAATTGTATATAAGTGTTTGTTTACCACAAAGTATCTTTTGTTCATCCCGTTAAAAATAGCATTCAAATTGGATCATATTAGAGTTTAAAAGTGCTGGAAATAGATTCATATCTCTCAGATTTGAGAGTCATAGATAAGTGATTTGGTTGTACAAACCCTGAAATGAATGATGTAATGCACTCGAGTATTTCTACCACAACAACAAGGTTACAGTCATAACTGCTGTTTTCTGGTGTGTGTCAGCGCTGTTCATGACGCTTCTTACTGGATCTCACAGACAATAGTGTTACAAACATGAAAGTTGTTTAATATGAACTTGTTTATCGAACTATTGTAAAAAAAATAATAAAATACAATACAAAATAAATAAATTACTGTCACTCATCTGTAGCGGATCTGACCCGAATCAGACAAATTAACGAGTCGATCAGGACTGTGGTTGAAACATGAGCCGAATTCCTCAGAAAGGCAACACGAGGTCATAAATCATTCTGTGCCACAAGTCCCAAACAAGTTAACCAACGAACCAACTCTTTCACAGAACAGCTTTCAACATTAACACCACTAGAACAATTACACTAATGACAATTTCAATTTGGAGAAGAGATTGTCAAATTTGGGGCAAGTAATTAAGAGCCAACGCCGGACATCACGTGTAAACCCATGAGAGTACTACACAAGATCCTTTGACTTCCCCCCACCTACCAGAACCAGACTGAAATTCCTAAAGGGGGTCTTTTAACCTCTGGTCTCCACAGAATTGTTTTATGTCAAGAGAATGCAAGTATAGGTCTCTGCAGGAAAGTAATGAGAGTTTCCAGATAAGGGTGTTTTTACACCATGATAGCTGATTGGTTGACGTCATAGTGACGTTAGGTTTAGGGGTGGGGTTGGGTAAGGGGGATCCTTTAGATTGCATGATTTAGAAACCCCCAGCAGTTTGAAAACACCCACATGGTGATAAATGCCCACTTTTGCTCTGCAGAGACCTAAATCTCAGAGAATGGCACAGAAACTGTCTTTTCTACATATATGGACCAAAATGTACTCAAAAGACTTATAAATTAATATCAGTCCATCGCTTCACTCCATATTCATTTATATGTAACCCACACATTCGACTATCATGTTATAATCACTTATTGTGTATGTCTTTTAATATCTATTGAATAGCTTAAGGATTCATATTCATGTTTAGTATGTTTGTGATCGAATCTGTTAGCTTGAAACAATCCTGACCCTCAGTTATTTGTCAAATGTGTCATATTCTTGTTATAGGAATCATGTCCAAAATTATACCCTTCAAGAGCGGGAAAATTCGGACCACATGCTTGATAAGATAACATATGATTTATGATACCCCCGAGCCAAGACAATATCTGATTGGTCAAGACAACATTTGAGTTGTGGCGTTTTAGCTTTTTACCTTTGCTTTTGCTATCAGTCATGCCAGCTTTATGTATGCTTTTAGCTTTTTGCTTGTAGCTTTGCTTCTTAACTTTAGCTTCTAGCCATGCTTTTAGTCATCACTGTTCTTTGAGCACGGTTCCAGCATGCGTCGGCCTGCACGCCTGCTGCTACTTAACCATGATGAGAAGGAACACAACCTAGTCTCGTCAAACTTTACTTCTTTTCTGTTTGAGAGTTTCGTGTTCTGAGTTAAGTTTTGTAATGCCGTGTCTGACCTTGAGTGCCTGTTCAACTTCAACCAGCTACACAACTCTGCATCTTCAGCCAACGCTCAACCACGGGCTTCCCAAGACATCACTTCAGCGACTACTGAACTTCCAGCCAATCAGTGACATCGGGAAACACCCTTTCAACGACAACTTTACACAGAAGACGCAAGTTCTACCTCCAGACATTTGTACTGGTGTATCTAATATAATTTTAACCTCATTGAGGAACTCAAAGCAAGGGCTAATTACGTTATTGATGGTTGTTCATGTCTATGCAATTTAACGTATTGCTTTAAACTTGGGATTCCACATTTCCATTTTCTTAAACTCATCTTTCCCTAACTTTCGATCTTTCAGCAACTTGTGTGAATGTAGGGATGGGTACCGAAACCCGGTATTAAACTGGCCCAGGGGCTAAATTATGAAAGACCATAGTATCAGTAAGATCTGACACTATCGGTTCTGCTTTCGGTACTGGAGGGGGAAAAAAAATGATGTACTATGTATTTTTGCTTAATGATGTTATCGTGCACATTTTATCTCACCAAACATTTCTAATGTGCGATCATATTAAGACGTTTGTCAATGAGATCTGCAAGATCTCTCATGCGCGCCGCAGAGGCTGTCTGTCAGTCACACACACACACACACACCACAACAAGCGCGGCGCACACACACAGTATGAAAACTCCCGCTTAATAATAAAGAGTGACTATGGCGAAGAGATTTGCTTAATAATTTTATCGTGTACATTTTATCTAACCAAACATTTCTAATTTGCGATCATATTAAGACGTTTGTCTGTGAAATCTGCGAGATCTCTCATGCACGCCGCGGAGGCTGTCTGTCAGTCACACACACACAACAAGAACGAGCGCGGCGCACGCACATGCATAAGGGGCCGTTCACATATCACGTCTTTTGCGCGCTCAAGTTCTTTATTTCAAATGTAGGTGCGCGGTATGCATGCTCATAATGGAAGCGACGCAGTCGCGACCCGCACGCGATGTGACGCGCTCGTTTTTTCCAGGCACGTCCGCACCGCATCGAGTTAAAAACATCTCAACTTTTCAGAATGCCGCAAGCGCACCGCAGGTCATGTAGCTTCCTCACCTTTTCCGTAACAACGTTGAAAGCTCAGCCAAGATGAAGGAACAGCTGATAGCTGCATGTACATTTTAAAATTTTAAAGCAATTTTTAGTGCTGCAAATCCATTTATCCATTGCTGAAATTTCCGCGTCTTCATGGAGAGAGCAGGTGATGGTTGCTTAGCAATGGCAGAAGCCTCAGGAGTGCAAGTGCCCGAAGGCTTTGGGAAAAAAATTAGAAAGCGGCGCGACTAGCATTTTCCACACATTTTTAGACGCGATATGTGAACAAGTCCCTTATAGTACGAAAACTCCCGCTTAATACAAAGAGTGACGATGGCGGAGAGAGCAAAACATTCCAAAGTGTGTTGATGAAGACAAAGCTCGTTGTCATAAGTGCAACAAAAGGGCGTGTAAGGGCGGAAACACAAGCAATTATGCATTATGTGCAGACAGAGAAATGCAAAGTTTTCGACTGCCTGGCACAGCAAAAAGTAACACAACACAAAGTACCGATAAGAATACCATTCAAGTACCGGACCGTTAAGCAGTATCGGTATTATCAAATAGTAATACTGTTAAAACCTTAACGATACCCATCCCTATGAATGTGTGAGTGCGTGCGTTTAGGTGTTAGATTAGTTTATATGCCTTAGATTTATCTAATAAAGCCTTATTCATATTGAAAAGAGAAGTATCTTGTGTTTTGTGCTTACAAGTTAATGTCTTAAACTGCCGATCTTGTTACTGTGCTAATTGATAGTGTTTTCACTATAGTTTGGATATTATTATCCAGCGCAGATTTGATGTTAAACGGCTCGTTCAGTGAATCGCAGGGTGTCTCAGTGACCAGCCATGAAACAATGATTCTGTTCAAATTCCCTTTAAAATCTTAAAAGATTCCCTTTGAGCTAAATTGACCTGTTTCCCTTACACATCTTAGTTAATCGTGATCTCACACACTTTTATTAAAATCAATGAAGCTCTATTCACTGTACAATAAATCTCTTGATGAGGAAATCTTACCTCACCTAACTTTAATGTGTGACTCCAAAATAAAACTAATCTAATCATCACTAATCATCTAAATCAATTAACAGATCAGTTTTCATAAAACAAAAATACACCATCATCTCAAAACTGATCTAACAGAATACATTTCAGAAAAACTGAGGTTCAGATGAAATGTCAAGAATAATAAGAGCATAACCATTCATTATATGCGATGAAGTCGAGTGATTTTAAATTGTGGTTCTGGGATTTCCCAGTTAACTTCGCTTCAGTTAGCGCCTCTGCGTGTTAACCACTTCCACGCTATTATAAACAGAAAGTAAAGTTATGAGTAGGGATGCACCGATCATGATTTTTCATGGCCGATTCCGATACTGATTTTTTACAAGCAAACTGGCCGATTCCGATACCGATTTTCTTTTCTTTTAAGCAACAAACAAGAATGATGGAAAGTTTAAACAAGATATTTAGTATTTAATAGGTCAAACTTGCTTTTGGCTATTGAAAACAATAACTGTAACCATCTGAAATTAACAGCAATAACTGCACAGTAAGTAGCCTACATTCAATACAAACATAGATGTTACAGACATCAGCATTTAGATTTTGTTTTTGAATTGGGTTGAAACTACATAGAACTGGCCTTAAATAAAAGATTAACTGTAAACATGTGAAATTAAAGACAATAACTGCATATTTCTACAATCCAAACAACACAACCAACACACATTCAATAAGATCTTTCTTAATCAGCATTCAGTATTTTAGTTTTTAAATTTGGTTTTAAATAAAAAAAGGTCTTTACCAGTGAGACTAAATAAAAGTATGCTATATAAATACATTTTCCAAAATGTCAAATAACGTTGGTGCAAATAAAATCAAAGATGCAAAGTGTTTCATTCATCCAATTAAAAAAATATATATAGGTTAATGATTCACATCTATATTTTTTTTACTTGAGCCAATGAAAAATAAATAACTTATTGTCTCAAGTAAAAAAAAAAAAGATGTGAATCATTACCCTAAAATGTTTTAATTGGATGAATGAAACCCTTTTTTTTTCAGTGTGCTACAGCAGGTGATTTTTAAATCAAATTAAGTCTATGTAATTTTAAGGTAAACTAAAAATAATCATCCTAATGCAGAATTGACGTTTATTTTTGGCTTTTCAAACGTGTATGCAAGTTCTAATTAAAATAAAAAATCTGTTTTGTCACAGTTTAGTCCGTTTCGTTTATCATCCAACACGTGAGAAGTTGATCTGAATATCTCTTCACGGTCTACTCGTGTTCAGGGCGCGGACCGATAAGGGACTCTTATTTGTGCGTCAGTACACCAACGGCTGATCGCTTCCTGCTATCTGTGCCTCTGTAACCGTCTGCTTCTGTCTGCGTTGTGATGTTAATTCATTGCAAAAAACGACAGGAGAGCGCCAGATTGGGTCTGCATAAGAGAATATATTTTGTTTTACAGGCCGTCACGCCAGCTTCAGCTCAATTACACAGTGACACTGCCAAAAAAACATAACATTCCCAAATATTGTGAATAAAATAAATAAAAACAACTTAAACATCGTGTGTGTGACTTGTTTTCAACCAATGCTAACAACTAATCGGTAACATGGAATACAGCATACCTCAGTTCGGGAGAAAGGCAAAAAAGACCGCTCAAAGATTAATACAGCGGATATAGAGCTTGGGAAACTACGTCACTGCGCATTGCATTCTGGGTAGTCGCGGCCATTTTTTGGGACATGCTTATCAGTAAAGGTATAGGTATAGGCAACTTTTTTTGTCACGTTCTATAACTTTTTCTGGAGACCGGCTATTATCTTATTACAAACCTGCTTTGCGATGCCTCTAAAATGGCCGCCGTTACCCACAATGCACCATTCCATAACGTCTACGCCCGAGCTCTATAGCCAATATTTCTCTTAAATTTATGATTCTTTATAATATCCTACATTTCTTATACTTTAATAATGAGGACGTTGTATAATGTACCTTAAGTTGTTGTTTTTCTTATATTCTGTTTATATCAAGTATTAGTCTGCTGACCGCGTTTTAAGAAAGTTGTTGATATTGTTTAATTTGAAAAGTGACTTTTACTGTGACAGTATGTAGACACTTTGTTTATTTATTTCTGTTTTATTGTTTATTTCAGAAACTACCTCCAGTGCATAGTCAGTGTGTGTATATAAGGTAAAGAAAAATGACTCATAACTAGGGATGCACCGGTTGACCGGTGTAGTAGTCGATTTTGTTCCCCTTGGAATGTCTGTTCCCCTTTACGCAAACATAGTACAATTCTTGCGTAGTTGCCGAGTTACTATACGTACGATCAGAACTAGCGTGCGCAAGAAGCGTGACTGGATGTACGGAAAGTCAAATAGTTCAAAATACCGTCCTAAATCTTCAACTTGAAAATAAATTTAAGACGAGAGGTTTTTCAACTTGAAATGTAAAGACATAAGACAAAAATAACGGAACAACTGCAAGATGCATAATAATAAAATAAGAACAAACGGGAGTGTGAGAATAATTTTACTATGCTGCAGTGTAGCAAGAAATTTGCCACTTTTTGATTTCCTTACATCCAGGTGTGTTTGGTGTATTTGCATGCGGGAATGTTGCCAAATCCGGAATGTTGGATTAAGTATTTGGTTGGGTTTATTACACGGACCTGGCAACCCGAGGGGAAACAGACATTCCGAGGGGAACAGAATCGACTGCTACACCGGCCATAAATCGGAACCGGACGGTTTTTGCTTAAAATACGCGATCCACTGTTTTCATCCGGTAGTTCTGTAATCCGGTATAATATTGACGAACATTCACCTCAGACACAACCCACCATTCACCAAAACAAGACGCTTAACTTCCTATTTTGAAATTCGTTCCAGTTTTTTTATTTTTTTAAATAAGTTGTTCAAATTTGTTATATACAGTCAGCACAAAAATATCAAAAAGCAAATTAAGTTCAGGATTGGGTCAAAAGAAAATGTTGGTTTCCCTCCGTACAGCGGTGACCCAAGCCATCTGACGCCTCTTGGTGATTTCAGACACCTTGTGTTTTTTATTCCAAGTAGGAAAATGTTGAAAACTAATATGATTCACGAGGCGTTTGCCCTGTCAATCATGAAACCGATTACAGCAGTTCACAATACAGCAATACTGAACCATTTTCCAAAAAATAATCAAAATTAATGACCAAATGACCAACGTTACCTAATGCCTACTATACAGTACATCTACTTCTGTACCGCGATTCCCACAATGCATTGCGACGTGACGCAACGATCCCCCTATGAAGTTATTTTTGATTCAAAACAACTGAACACCTGTGGCAGTGCGATTTGTAGTTGTAAAGAAAATCCACACGTGTATCAGTAAATTTGAAGTCACAGAGATAAATGTTTTAAGAGTTGCAAACCTGTATACTTTTTTTTTCTCTCCCACAAACACAACACAACAGTTACACCTTCTCAAATTCTTCATTGCAGGTGCACAAATCCTATTCTACAGATCACACATTTAGAAACTCGTACGCTAACATTTTTGAAACAATTGCTGCAGTGAATGTGGTGCAAAACGTATTTACACACCCGCATCAAGAAATGTGAAGTCGTGGAGAAATGTTGAACATCCGCAAATCAGTACGTGAATTCATCAAATGAGAGTTGCACACTTGTAAAATATTTTCTCAGAAATGTCTTGTATATTTTTCTAACACAAACACAAAGTACATAACTACAGCTGCTTGAATCTTCTGCGATGAATCTCAAACACTGTTTTTCGCTTTCAAGTGACAAGTTTCGCGCTCTCCCTTTTGCACCGAGATATTTGGTTCAAAAGTGATTTGTGCATCTGTAGAGGTAGTGGGCGGGACTGTTTAGAGATTAGAGAATTTCAGAATCAGAAGAGCTACTTTGGCTCGTTGCTGAGCATAGACTCATGGTGTCATATTCACATTGTTTTTCATGTCAAATAGTTTATCCATAATGTTAGACCATTGCTATAAAATAATAGTTTTGTGCTTAATATAGAAAAGGCAGTTTTGTTGTAAAAAAAATAAAATAAAAAAAAATAAAAAAAAAAAAATTGCTAAATGATGCTTGACTTATTTGGGCTCTGATAAATCTTTCTCTGGTTGTCCATCATCTGTGCTCTTGCTGTTGTGAAACATGTGTCCATCTTGGAGGCTGAGGAGAAATTCCTTCGAGGACCTCTTTCTTTTAAATGACCCTTGGAACTTTAGAAAAGGGTTAAATTGTGTTTGTCTTCATAAAATGCTATGTAGAACATGTTCTGTTGCTGTATGACGAGCAATTGTGAATTGTACAGCAAATATTTCATTTAGGATCCATATGATTACACAGTACTGTATGTCTAATGGCCTGAATATGGTTAATATCTAAATATAATTTAATATAAATTCACAACATCATATATTATCAGTCAGTCTCCTTTATATATAAACAGGCGTATATCTACCGGCTACAATCCCCAAGCCTCCACCTACTCAGCAACGAGCCAAAGTAGCTCTTCTGATTGGCTGAAATTCTCTAATCTCTAAACAGTCCCGCCCACTACCTCTACAGATGCTAGAGGTGTGCGATACCGCTAGATTTGGTATCGATCCAATACCAAGTAAATACAGGGCCAGTATCGCCGATACCGATACCAATACCGATACTTTTTAATAATTAAGGTGAACGCGTCTTCAACCTAAATCTAAATGAATTTTCATGACTTTTAATTTGTTTTTGTGATTTGCATTTTTGGTTATTAATCAGTACTATAAAAGCTTTTGTTCAGAAACAACTTTTGGTTACTTCTGTTTTATTTAAATAAACAAAGTTACAAAATGATTACTTCACAAATATAAAACATTTAAAAACAAATTCTCTTTTCAAGTAGCATGTTAACAAAAAAATGTTTCTCCTCTTTAGTGCACTTCTTTTCAGGATTTTTTTTCTTAAATAAAGTCACAAAGTTTTACTTCACAATAAATATAAAAAATGTAAAACAAATTCTCCTTGTACAAAATTCCTGAAGCCGACATCTTCCACTATGGAAAGAGGCTGCAGGTCCTTCACAATCATTTCTGATAGGCGCCTTGTAATATCCACTGCTCTTGGAGAATCAGCCATTGATAAAATAATAAATAATAAAAATAATTAAGTCTGGTGCACATCTACGTGTAGTTTAAATATAGAAACTAGTATCCTTTTCACAGCTAACACAAAAAGGGTAATTATATTCAAATATCAAATATGACCTACATTATATTCAGTATATTTGTTTCAGTTCCAGTAAATGTATTCATTTAAATAACACGCTTCAATGGAATTAATGTATTACTTCTAGGTCTTAGCATAATTCTTAAGTTGACTAAAGTAACAAATGACCAGTTATTAATTATTATTAACTAATGCTGAAGATGACTAAAATATGTCTTTCATCTCTCTTATCTACCTGGATATTCTCTGCCAAACTGAAATGCCTCTGGCAGTGACTTCTGCCTTTGAGTCGCGGGTCTGTCGGGGCCAGGGGGTGGGGTGGTGTAGGGGGATTTTTCTCCTATTCTCTCCGTTTCTGCAGCTCTGCATTTTCTGGTCCGTGATTTTTCATATGTTTGTACAAATTAGTTGTATTGCCACTGTATTTTAAAGACTTTCTACAAATGGTACAAGTCGCTGTTGTCTCATTTTCGGCCTGAAAATACAGCCATACAACGCTCCTCTTTCTCTCTGCTGCCATTCTCCGCCTCTGACTGACTGCTGTTAGAAATGCGCGGCTGAGCGGCGCGCGCTCCTGACTGCTGGTGGTAGCGCTAGTGGTGAGTCACGTGACGGTACAACACAGGAGAGGGGGAGGAGAGCAGTGTCGTGCACGAGCAGCACTCTTGAGAGCTTGCTCTGCTCTGTGACAGCAGCAGCATTTTGACAAACACGGCCAGGTCGCAAAACGAGAGAAACTGAAACTTAAGTATCGATATTTTCACGTCGGTATCGATCAAGACATTTCTGAGAAAATATTTTACAAGTGTGCAACTCTCATTTGATGAATTCACGTACTGATTTGCAGATGTTCAACATTTCTCCACGACTTCACATTTCTTAATGCGGGTGTGTAAATGCGTTTTGCACCACATTCACTGCAGCAATTGTTTCAAAAATGTGAGCGTACGAGTTTCTTAATGTGTGATTTGTAGAATAGGATTTGTGCACCTGCAATGAAGAATTTGAGAAGGTGTAACTGTTGTGTTGTTGGTAACAGAGTCGACGCAACGACTTGACTGACTTCGAACGCACAGCAACAGCTGCGCTCACTCAAGGTGATTTTTATTGAAACATTACAGGTACACACCCAGATTAACAATCAATCACAGTTGTTCCATCATTCAATCAAATAAACAAAACAAAAAAACAAAACTACAATTTGAGAGCACATAGTTAACACCCCCACTTGCTCTCACATTGTTAATATATGTAACATCATTTTCCAAAAATAAATGCAGCAAACTTCATCAACTTACACTTGGTTGCAGGCTTTGTCAATACATCTGCTACCATCTCATTAGTTGGACAATATTCTAACATAATTACACCATTATTTACAGTAGACCTAATAAAATGATACTTGATGTCTACATGTTTGCATCTTTGCCTGCTTACAGGATTTTTTGCTAAAGCTATTGTACCTTGGTTATCTTCATATACCTTAGGTGGGGAGTACTGACATTTGTCAAGATTGTTTAACAGCTGTTTAAGATAGAGACACTCTTGTATGGTTGTGGCTAGTGATATATATATTCTGCCTCACAAGTGGACAGTGCGACAGTGGGCTGTTTCTTGGTCCTCCATGAAATCAAAGCACCACATTTGGTTAGACTTACACAATAGCCTGTTGTACTACGTCTATCACTACTAGCCGCCCAATCAGCATCACAGTACGCTCTTATTCCCAGTGTCTCATTACATTTTCTGTAACACAGCTCTTTGTCAATTGTACCTTTAAGATACCTCAGTACATGTTTAACTGTGGCCCATTGCTCAACAGTTGGCTCTGTGAAATACTGTGCCAGTTTGTATACCACAAAACTTAAATCAGGTCTAGTACAAATGGTCAGATAAAGAAGGCTTCCAACTGCCTCTCTATATTTTCTCACATCAGTCATCTTTTCAGCACCATTAGTATAGTCTAATTTTTGTTCACAAGGTGTCGATCTAGGTTTGCAATCCTGCATGTTAAACCTTTTCAATATTTTTCCCACATATTTTGTTTGTGACATTCTCACACAGTTATCACTTTGATTAAAATCAATACCCAAAAAAATGCCTTAATTTGCCCATGTCCTTCATTTTGAATCTTTCTGTAATCATGTCCTTCACATTTCTGAGTACATTTACATCACTTGCAGCAATCAACAAGTCATCAACCCATATTACAATTATCACCTTTTCATTTTCCGTTTCCCATGTGTAAACACAGTGATCAGCTTGATTCTGCTCAAAGTGGTTTTTGGTTAGGTACTCATGCAGCAATTTGTTCCAATTTCTGCCAGATTGTTTTAATCCATACAGTGATCTTTCCAATTTACAAAACAATTTTTCATTTGTGTCAGATTTCACCTCATAGCCCTCTGGCTGTTCCATGTAAATTTCATGGTCTATTGGTGCATTCAAATAGGCAGTTTTAACATCCAGTTGGTGCAAAATCAGGTTTTCTTGTGCTGCTTTTTGCATTATCACTCTGATACTCGTCAAATTAGCTGTAGGGGAAAATGTCTCCTCATAATCTACACCTCTCTTCTGACTGTATCCTTTTGCCACATAACGTGCTTTGCACTTTTCAGATCCATCTATGTTGTTCTTGATTGCATAAACCCATCTACCCCCCACTACCGTCTTACCCTCTGGCAAGCTCTTTAGGGTAAATGTGTTATTCTCTATAAGTGACTGCATCTCCTCATCCATCGCAGCAACCCACTCTTTTGATCTATCTGAGGTTACAGCTTCTGGGAAAGTTACAGGTATGTTACATGTCACTCTATAACAGTAATCTATGTTAATCTGTACCTGATCAGTTTCCTTATCAGATGCCTGTTGAGAAACATAGTCATGGAGATAGGCTGGCCTCCTCCTCTCTCTAGAAGGATACCTTGTGGGCTCAGGCATAGCTTCAACTGTCTCGGTCTGAGGACTGCTACTCAGTTCCTCCTCTTTGACTGGAATCTGGTCACTTACTGCATTTTCATTCACATTCTGCCTAATCCTATTGGCCCTCTGCTCCAGATCATCATCACCATCATCATACTCTACAATGCTGGTCTGAGTCTGCTGTTCAACACAGGTCTTAGAAATAAACCTGACTAGCCTGTGCTTTTGTACTTTCCTGCTGTCAGGGAAATAGATAATGTATGCTGGACTGCTTTTATCATAACCAATAAAAACACCTTTTTCACATCTTGGATCTAGCTTTCTTTTATCTTGTTTATAAACAAAACACTCAGAACCAAACTTTTGCATCCTGGATAAATTTGGCCTTCTCCCTGGTAACATCTGAACTGGTGTTTGTTTGGTGCGTTTGTTAAAACATCTGTTTCTAGTTATGGCTGCTGTCTGCACTGCGTAAGGCCATAAACCTTTAAGTAATCCACTCTCTATCAACATGCATCGTGCCATGTCAAAAAGTGTGTGCCAATTTGGCTCTGCTGTACCATTTTGATGGGGAGAATAAGGTGCAGAAGTCTCATGTCTAATACCATTCTTAATCAACAGTGTTTTGTAATGCTTTGCAGTAAACTCAGTGCCATTATCAGATCTAAGGCGTTGAATTTTACCATATGGGGCCATATCTGCTAGAAACCTCTCTGTGGCTTGTAGTGTGTCACTTTTATTCTTAAGGGCATATATAAACACTGCACTGGAAAAATCATCAGTGAATGACAGGACATATTTATACCCCTCTCTGCAGGGCCGTGCACAGACCTTTTGAGGGGCATGTGCTGAAACTGAAAAAGGGCACCCCCCTCCCTTTTTTATATCAATTATATATATTCTCTTTTTTAGCTATTCTGTTTGGTTTTATAAGCTAATTTGTATTATTTGGTTAACATGATTATGAATGACATTGAGAAGAGGGGAAGGTGAGCAATGAGTCAAGTATTTTTGACAAACTTTTTTGAAACATAATTTAAGTAATTATGTCCAACTTAATTCCAGATTATAAGAAACTATAGCCATACCGTTACTATAACATATCCAACATGTATCCGCCTTCCTGGCAAAAATTTGATACTGTGGTGGACCAGGGATGTTGGTCTCTTGAAGGTCTCTTATTCACTACACTTTCCCTAAAATAAGCCAGCAATGAAAAAATAAATAAAAATAGTGTGAAAAGTACAGTTGCAGTGAAAAGCATTTCTGAAGGATCACGTGACACTGAAGAGTACTGAACTGGAGTAATCATGCTGAAAATTCAGCTTTGATCACAAAAATAAATTACATTTTAAAATATATTCAAATAGAAAACAGTTATTTAAAATTGTAAAAATATTACACAATATTACTGTTTTTGCTGTATTTTGGATCAAATAAATGAAGCCTTGGAATGAATCATGAATTACATTCTGCATGATAAAATATAAAGATTTCACAGCGATCTTCTGAATTTTTTTTTAGTTACTACTACATTTTATACATGTGAGGACGAGCGGAGAGTATACTATAACATGATTAGCCTAAATGTTAATAAATTGAGTGTATCAGCAATCATAAATCAAAGAAGACATTTCTCAGAAATATATGTTATCTGGGTGACGAGGATCACTCGTCGCTTTGTGTAAGTTCCAGTAAGAAAAAGCGCAGGGGGCGCACCTGTTATGATTTTCCGATGGTAAAAACAAATAATATGTTGTTGTATTACTTATCAATATATAGTTTTTGACCAGCGAATGTGTGCAAATGTCAATTTATTTTTTGTCCGTCATTAAAACGGCGACGGCGCCTGCCGGCATCACATTACATTTTCATCTACAGGTTACAAACTAGTTTTTGTAGCTATATAGACGGAGCGCTCAGTTTTTCCTGTGGTAAAATGCATTCGGCCAAAATCGCATTTTATAAAAGATGAAATGCAACTGTATGCACAGGCTGTGTTGGCTATGTATTGGCTATGACTAGATGGCAAATGCTAGCCCGCTCTCTCAGGCGACGTCCCACATGTCTCAGTCAGTGAGTCAGTGAGACATCAAATAAATAAAATATGAGCCTTTATAAACATAGTGTTTAGTAGTACTTATTCACACAACAAGATATGTATTTACCCTTCGCAAAACTTTGTTCAGCTCAGCTGTTGTCTACTGTGCGGCTGCTGTGGAACTTCAGTTGATTCAATGAATATAGAGGGGGCGGAGTTATCAGCTTACTGACAGCTTGAGAATCGAATAAGATTTACACAAGCTCGTTTTAAGAACTTTCATTTGCTAAATATTTGTAAAACAGACAGACGTAAAGGGTAACCAATAGCATTGATAAAAAAATAAAAATACACCACCAAAAAAAGGGCACTTCGGAGTGTAAGGGCAAAAAGGGCATGTGCTCTGCACAGGTTGAGCCCTACCTGTGCACGTGCCTGCCTCTCTGGAATCTGGCTGAATTGGACCTGCCAGATCTGTGTGCACTAACTCTAAAGGTCTTTTAGCCCTCACATCAGGCTTTCTGTTTCTACTTTGCGTAAATTAGCCTTGGGTGCACACTTCACAAAATGGGGGTTTATTTATTGGACCCTTAATTTTGAATTTAAAAATTGTTGAGTCGCGGTGTGTACTGCTTTTGCAGTGGCTACACCACAGTTTGCGCTGGCAAGCGCGGGATATGTGTCCTTTCAGACCACACCTGTAGCACACGACGTCCGCTGCAGCCTGTTGAGCTCCACTTTCAGTTGAACCTGCGCTGGCGGGTCTCGCTGTCCTTTGTCGCGCCCGCACTGACATTAAATTGTCCTCAGCAGCTGGGGCACGCATCGTTTCGTTTTCCGCTCGAATAACGTATTCAGTCACACTTTCGCTGCTTGATTTTTGAAGCGAGGTCAGTTCAGTATACAGGCTTATTACTCGTGGTTTTCCTTTACCTGCATAATAGTCTCTTAAAATCTTTAGCGCTGCACGTCCATCATCGGTTGCGTCTCGCATCACCAGCGATAAACCTCTATCATCCAAGAATTGTATCAATTCTGCATATGCATCAGAATTTGCGGCAGCTTCCTCCGGTGTCTCAACACCCTCGGGCTTCATAGTGATAATCCATTTCAGCCCTTGCAGTCGGAGGGGGCCCAAAAACTTTATCTCCTAGAGTTCATAATTTCTCTCATCCCCGTCAAACAAAAGCCGCGACCAGCGACCGCTATGTTCTGACGATCTTCTCGCGTTACTCATGGTGCTACTTCAGCACGCTATAAAACAAACAAACGCGGTGTATCTCGACTTACTCTGCGCCCATAACCTGTTAACAGAGTCGACGCAACGACTTGACTGACTTCGAACGCACAGCAATAGCTGCGCTCACTCAAGGTGATTTTTATTGAAACATTACAGGTACACACCCACATTAACAATCAATCACAGTTGTTCCATCATTCAATCAAATAAACAAAACAAAAAAAACAAAACTACAATTTGAGAGCACATAGTTAACAGTTGTGTTTGTGGGAGAGAAAAAAAAAGTATACAGTTTTGCAACTCTTAAAACATTTCACTCTGTGACTGTGACAAATTTACTGATACACGTGTGGCTTTTCTTTACAACTACAAATCGCACTGCCACAGGTGTTCAGTTGTTTTGAATCAAAAATAACTTCATAGATCCCGACCTCTATGAGCAAGATGCAGCGAAGCTAGCAACATGTGCTTCACGAGATGAACTAATAATCATAAAGATAAACACGAAAACACCAAGCGAAAAATTGAAACACCAACGACATTATTACAGACAGTAGTGTCAGCAGTATACATTACCATCCAGTAAAACAAACATAAAGTCCAGAATTACACTTACTTTGTCAGTAACTGTGTGCTGCGACTACCGTTAGTGATGCAGCTTAAAACGCTGCCTGTAGTATCTGTTCAAACCGGAAGCGAGTTTCTGCACTGACTGACTGCAGTTTTTCATGAATCCTGAAGTGACAGAATCAAAACCGAAGCGACACGACACGAATAAAAGCTCATCGTTGATGTTATTGTTCAGCAGTTGTGCAGCGTTGCAACATTTAAAGTTAAATGATTTGCTAAGACTCGATGTCATTTAATGTGAATATGTTAATAGATAGGTCTATAAATGTACTTACTGATGGTCAGAAGCAAGTATAACATTTGCATGTAACGTTACGCCATTTATTTTCTTTGTTTAAAGAAGCCAGACTTTTGTGCTAGCTATTTTGTTTGTTATCTCTTAAAGATTGGACATATCTGCATGAAACTTGACTATGAAGAGTTTTGAGCACATGTATACATCTTTTTCACATTATTGTATATCAGCTGTAGTTTATTTGAGTCTTTTTAGAGAGTTTCTTCATTTGATATTTAAATGAAAAGTGATAGTCCGCTTAATTTATATTTTACTCTCCATTGAGTACTGAATACATAAATCATACTATTTGACATCTTCCATAAGTCAGAAGATAAATAAAGCTATTCTTTATTTGTGTTTTTAGGATAAAGCTTTCATGAAGGATGTCCTTGTGTTCCTGCAGGAGATCATTATCTGTTCTGTGTAAGATTTTATATTGTGTCACTCATAAGAATATAGTCATTATTAAACTTCGTGGTATGGAGGGATTGTTCTTTTATGTTGGTTTTACGGAGGGTGATTTTACCCCAATATCATAAAGCAAAGACAATGTGGATTGTCATAACACTTGTATATTCATCCCTGTAGGAACAGAAGTTATAAACCACAGGAACTAGACTGTCATGTTCCTGTGGTTTATAACCTCCACACCGTGCTGAACACTACATTCAGTTTCACTCGGGTGAACTTTTCTATTGTCGTCATTAAAAGCTTGCTATAAAGATATACTTTATTGCTGGTCATTGAGTTCTAACAATAAGATCTGAATACTAATATTGTAACATTACAATTTAAGGTTTTTTTTTTTTTTTAAATAGTAATGAAGAACTGTTTACTGAACTATAAATGCTCGGGGTTGTTTATGGTTGGTTATTGTGTTGTGTTTTTGTATAAATATCACATTTTCACCCCACTATCACATTTTTACAGCAAAGCACAAACACATGTATGTAATACTCGAGATCTGCAAGCCATTACTTCATGAACAACCTTCATATCATTTGTGGAAAATTAAACAAGTCAAAGTGTTTCTGAGACATATCTCCAGGGCTTTTTTGTGGTTTGTGGTTTTTTTCTCACTGTCACTATTTCTTACAGATGATGATCACGTGATTGAGTGACGGATAGAGTGTCGCTCTCTACTGGAGATCATCAGTATTACAGCTCAGAACATCACAGCTTACAGTGAAATCAGGAAATACACTGAATACCAGAGTATTCAGTCCTGACCTGCCTGAGAATTGTTACATTATTATCTATGTCCTTAGATTCATTATCAGCACTAATAAAGAGATGATTTCGTCAAACATTAGTGTAATATGTGAATATAAATAATAATAATCATTGTTATTAATATTTTGTCTTGCAAGCACCACTAGCAATGAATGCTCAGGATGAATAAACTCACACTCAACTCACCCACACATTCAAACAAATATTAAAACTATCATCTAATTTTTTACCCATAAACAAAGATAAGAAAAATCCAGCTAAATGTTCTTTTTGCGTTTAAAGAAAATCAAACCGTTTCTCATTTCTATTTATTTCTTTTTAAGAAGAAAATCAAATGACCATGAGGTTGCATGACGTTGTTCCTGAGAGGCGCGCAGCGGAGCTTCAGGCCCTGACTGTGGAAACCCTGCGCTATTCTGGCTTCGGTGCTACAGGTCCGAGGCTATTAGCCCCGCCCGGCACATCTAGGATGGCATGAGGGAAGTAAATGAAGAGACCATTTTAATTTTTGGGTCAGCTATTACTTCAATGGTAGAAGTACAGATATACTTAATGTGCTTCTTGTGAATCTAGCAGGTTATGCTGCGGGCAGACAAGATGAGCTACGTGGATCTATTTAGAAGCCTTCTATCCAGGATTCATGCATCCAAACCAAAAATATTAATTAGTGATTAAAATATACAAAGAGAACACACTGTACCATTCATCAGTATGGACTACAGAAATGTTTAATATTCTCTGAGTCACTTGTAAATGATGTAATTATTGTGAGACAATTATAGTGGTGATGGGCCTCATCTCCAGCAACAATTGCCTTTGGGTCTGACATCATGGTGCCAAACAAACTGTCTCTTTCTGAATGTTACCAAAACCAAATAGCTGTTTGTTTTCTTCAGGAGGAGGCAGCAGATCTACACCCCACCCATCATTTACTGGACCACAGTGGAGAGAGTGAGGATCTTCAAATACCTTGATGTACACATCTCAGAGGACCTGACTTGGACTAACCACATTCAAGCTCAAGTTAAAAAAGCAAGACAATGACTGTACCAACTTTCTATATAGGTGCTATAGAAATTGACTCACTTTTTGCATTTCATTGTGGTATGGAAACAGCTCAAGCCAGGATTGTAAAGAGTACGCATTGAGTCACTTTAATAAATAATACTTAAGGAACACCATACATTAGATTGGGTGAAACTAGGTAACCAGACCACAAATGTGGTGATGTCTTAACCATCACCAAGCAACCAGCATCATCTAACCACACATTATCTTGCTGTTTTTGCCACAATAACATTAAAGCAGCTAAATAAAAAAATACTGACAAGTCAAGTGTAAATTACACTAAACCAAACTAAAGACAACACTGACCACCATCATGGTGACATCAAACCAAACTATCCACATCTAAACCTCTGCTTAAATCTTAATTAGAATGTTAGGGGATATATATATATATATATATATATATATATATATATATATATATATATATATATATATGCATTTAGCAGATGCTTTTTTAAATATTATTTATTTGGATAATGCTCTAATAATGTTATTAATAAACATTTTTGTAATGTTTTTAGAGAATGTTATCCAATCTTTTGAGAGAATGTTCTGGGAACAAAAATAAAACTATACCCGCTAAAAACATTGTTAGAACAATCCATAGTTATGTTCTTAGAACATTTTTAGAACAAAATTGTTTAAGCTGGGGTCGCTCAACAGATTGTGTGTCTATTCTTCACAGACAGGTCGACTGTAACAGATGTTTTTTTGAATCCTTTATTTAAACTGGTCAGGTGGTCAGAGAGCGGGATCTTCAACTCAACAATGCGCATGTGCAAATCATGATTAATCTAATAAAAATGCTCTGATCAAATGAATAAATTCAGTTTAATGTCCCGCTGCCAAATCACATTGTATCCATGTACAAAAAAAAATATATATATATTTATTATATGTTCAACCACAAATATAATATTTGTAAAGTCCCGCCCCCTTGTGGCAAAAGCTCCTCCCATTTGGAGGTCCCCGGGCTGCAGTGATACCTACTTGAATACTTCTGCTCTCTCAAATCCCAGGCAGGCTCCTGCTTTGCTAGGAAGTTGTTCATGTTGTATAATCAGTTTAACCCACATCTTAAGATTCAGTGCAGGTTACTCAGTGATATGTTAAATCATTTCAATTAGGTTGGGATCTTTTCTTTCTTTTTTGTCAGGCCATGAATATATCTGTTTCACTTCTGATGTGAAATATCTATAAGTGAACGACACATATCACAATAAATATGTGAGCAACAACATTAAGAGCAATGCAGACAAACAACTTTTAGTATTTTGGGAAGTTTTAAACATTTTTTGATATCTATCATATTTTCAATCATATCATATTTTCATTAAATACATTTCATTAAATATGTGAATAAAATAATTAAATATGCCCCCTTGTGTTTTATATATTTTTGTGACCAGCATCAAAGCTCACATCTCTGACAAACTGAAAAAAGTGTGATACAATACAATTATAGATAATTATTCATTCAGAAATAATTATGTCGATATGTAACACTGGTCAAGTCTAATGCAATATTAGAATTATTTTCAAAATAGGTTTCAAAAAATGGTTATCTCTTAATTGTTTTGGTAAACTTGTAAGAAAGTGGCAGAGACCTGTTGCGGTGAACATCTCAATAAAATCCAGCTATGAGAGTAATCTATGTTCAGAGAACAGACCCTGAGAAACATCAGACTTCACTCATCCACAGTGATGTGGATGCCACAGATCTCATTGTCTTGTGTATCTTCTGAAGTAAATGCGTCGGTCCCAGGATTTCCATCCGCATCTGAAGTTGATATTGACAAAAAAATAAATCAATAAATAATTAAGATTTGCAGCACTAGCTAAAATAACTTTTGTGCATAGATTTGGTCATGCATTTAAATATTAATTAATTTATCAGATGATTGTCATTCAAACTCATCACAAATTATTTATTTTGTGGTATTTTTCTTCTTCAGAGATGCACTTAAATAAATTAAATGTTTATACTAACGGAGGGTCAGAGATCATTGGTCCATCACTGAAGTCAATGGGTGTTCCTTTTGCTCCTTTTGAAAATATTGCTGCGACTGAAAAAAAAAAATCAGATTTTAAGCTCTAGCTAATATAACTTGTGTGCATAGATTTGGTCTTGCATTTAAATATTTATTAATTTAGTAGATGGTTGTTAATTATACTCATTCACAAATTATTTATTTTGGGGTATTTTTTTTTCTTCAGAGATGCACTTAAATAAATTAAATGTTTATACTAACGGAGGGTCAGAGATCATTGGTCCACGACTGAAGTTAATGGGTCTCTCGGTGGATCTCCGTTTGACCATCTCATCGATACTGAAAAAAAGAAAATCAGATTTGCAGCACTAGCTAATATAACTTGTGTGCATAGATTTGGTCATGCATTTAAATATTAATTAATTTATCAGATGATTGTCATTCAAACTCATCAAAAATTATTTATTTTGTGGAATTTCTTTCTTCAGAGATGCACTTAAATAAATTAAATGTTTATACTAACAGAGGGTCAAAGATCATTGGTCCATGACTGAAGTTAGTGGGTGTCCCGATGGAGCTCTGTCTGACCCTCTCATTGAAACTGAAAAAAAAAAAATCAGATTTGAAGCACTAGCTAATATAACTTGTGCATAGATTTGGTCATGCATTTAAATATTTATTCATTTAGCAGATGACTGTCATTCAAACTCATTTAAGGAAAACATCAAGTAATTCAGCGTGGAGGCAGTAACACGAGAATTGCTGTGATGCAAAGTTACAAAACTGTTCAAAGTACAGGCTAGAAAAGAGATGAAATTATAAGCTATGTTAAGATTTAATGTGCATACATTACAAGAAAAAAAGAGTGTGTGTGGATTATCAGGATTCAGTCAAGTGATCACAGAAAGCTCTTTACATGCTTCATGAAAATTGAAAGAGACTCAGATATTTGGGAAGATCATTAATGAGGATCAGAAGAGAGAAGGCTCAGGAAAGGTGTTTTGTGAATCTCTGTGATGGTATCATGAGACACCTCTCAAGCTGAAATGACCAGTGTCTTACCCGGGGGACAGATCCTTCATGGGTTGCTTGCAGGTTGATTCAGGAGATGGAGAACTCATGTTATAGTCCTGATCTTCACTCTTTTCACTGCAGGGAATCATTCTGGAGTCACTGTTCTCCAGCTGTCACGTGTAGATAGAGTTAGCTGTTTTCTTTATTTTCCAGAAGTACAATGATACACATATTTTACTCAAACACACAGTAACTGAATCATCTGCACAGTCTGAAATGGACAACAACAACAATAATGTAGAAGGTGAAGACGTTGTATTGTACTGGAACATCTGCTTTCCACTAATTTTATGTATTCATCTCAATACTGAATTATTCATGTATCCAGCTTGCTGACCACTTATATCTTAACCCTGTTCAGCACTGTTTAAAGGAAATGTATTTAAAATATGTATCGGATTAGTTATATATTTAAGGAATATTTAGAACTTTTTTAGGATATTGGAGCTAAAGCTCACTGCAGATCTGTTAATAATTCACCTTAACATCTTGAGTTATAGGCTACTCTGGTACATTTATATACTTCTTTCTTACTGATTATTGAGTTTTTAATGTTTGCTTCAGTTTATGAATGTGGCAGGCTTCTGGAAATATGGAAACATAATGCATTAGGTCCAATACAGTGTAATTTCACCAGTTTTTTAATAGTTTAATATTAAAGTGGTTATTTTTGATGTCATCCAGTATTTATTTTGTACAGTGATCGTATACCACACACTGTAATGTAACGCGGAAGTGTTTCTCAATCCGCTCGAGATCACAACTCATTAATGTTTGTATAACAAATCAACAAGCAGATGGTTATTATTTTTATATAATGTGATCAATGTGCAATAACGCCTCTGTTCGTTTTGTTAGTTAAATATCTTTAAAATCTAATAATTTACGATCAAACTTGTATTTTGTTGAAGCTGATCAAGAAATATTCGTGTATAAAACAATTAGTCTATACAAGGACTTATTTTGTTAAATGATATTGTAGGAATGTAACAAAGGTCTGGATATCAAGATCAAATCTCAACAGAAGTCAATAGTAGTCATGTCCTTTACTTAAGCACTGCTATCGTCAAAGTTTCGCCATTTTGGTTATTGGTAAAACAAATATATATACATAATAATTCCATAAAGTAGATGAAAGATCAAAAAACATCTCATTATAAATGACAAGCAATGAAGAATAAATTCTCAACTTACCTTAAAATATGAGAAATGTTTCTTATTTACTCAGTGTTTACATGTTCAGCGCCACGAAATGGCGTTTTTTTCTTCCTTTACTTTCGCTTTTACTTGAGTCAGGTGTTGTTTTCCTTTAGAGCAAAAGTGGGCGTTTATCACCTTGTGGGTGTTTTCAAACTGCTGGGTGTTTCTAAATCATGCAATCAAAATTATCCCCCTTACCCAACCCCACCCCTAACCCTAACGTCACTATGATGTCAGCCAATCAGGTGTCATGGTGTAAAAACACCCTGATCTGGTAACTCCCAGTACTTTCCTGCAGAGACCTATACTTGCCTTTATCTGCACTCACGAGAAAAACAAACTTACTCCCTCTAGTGGCGCAGAGCGACATCACATCATGACCACACGGAAGTCCTCACTAATATAATCAAACAAACGTGTGTGTCTTACTCTGGAGTCATGCTAACATTATATGTATTGGTATCTATTTCATATTAGTGTTCACGTGTATTTTTATATGTATTTTTGAACATCCAGTAGTATGCATGTATATGTGAGTATTAATATGCACGTGTTTTATGTATGTATTCATAAGTGAAGTTTGATTTAAATCCTACGCTGCGCCTCATAAGCACGTCCTAAATGATGTACAACAGAGACAGACTCCAGCCGTGTCCCACAGAGAGAAGAGAAGACTGTCCTGGACACACAGACTCACAGAGACCCCCGTCCATCCATCCAGGACACGAGAGTGCAACCGATGAAGAATGAAAACAGACTGAGAGATGAGAGGAGGAATCAGAAAGACACATGAAATGGAGGAGAGCAGACAGTGTGTGTGTGTGTGTGTGTGTGTGTGTGTGTGTGTGTGTGTGTGTGTATGTGTGTGTGACGTCTGTCTGACACACACTGCATCATTCATCTCAGAGTTAAGTGTCTGAATCAGTCCTGAATCTGAACTTTACAGATGGGACACACCGTGAATGGGATTCATGCACAGATTTATTATTTTAAACCAGTAACGCTGTTTGTGCAGCGTTTAAAACATTAAAGATACTTTTTTTTTTTACCTGATCTAACCATCAACAGTTTTATAATAACAATAGCATTAGATAGAAAGAGAAAACATCCTGTACAAAAAAAAAAAAAAAAAAAAACCTTAGTGCTCCTGGGCCCGTATTCATGAAGAATATTACTGCAATAAGTAGCTCCTAGTGACAAAATTCTAAGAAAATTCTTAGAAATGTGGGCGTTTACTCTTAAAATTAAAGAAAAAATCCTAGTAAAGAAAAAAGTAATTCAGAAAGCATCTTAACCCTTAAAATAGGTCTTAAGGTCAAACTTGTTAGGAGCACAGACGAGGACTTTTAAGAGTTTCTTTAGCAGAGGAGAAAATGGCAGAAAGACGAAGAGGCAGAAGAAATGTGTTGCAGACAATGGATGACAGCGAGTTAATAAGACGGTATAGATTAGATAGTGTCTATCACATTTTCTAACTGTTTTTAAATTCATTTTAAGTAAATGTTTTAATCATTTTAAAAGTTTTAAAATTGTTTGTTTTATTTTTGTTATTATTTTTCTTCATGATTATTTTACTTTCTTTTATGTAAAGCACTTTGCATTACCATTGTGTACAAAATGTGCTATATAAATAAACTTGCCTTGCCTTGCCTTGCCTAGATTGTTGCAGTGATCATGTTTGTGACTGATCTTATTAGAAATGTGCTAACATCTCCGACACAGCGGAGAAATGCCATAGCGCCAGAAATTAAAGTAATCACTACATTACGATATTTGGCAACTGGGAAAATGCAACAATGCAATAGTGATGATTTGGGTCTGTTACAACCTTCTGTAAGCAGAGTGATCACACAAACAATTACAGCACTTTCAGAACATCTTATTGTGTCACAGTTCATTTAGTTTCCACTGGACATTCCCTCAAAAAACTGCATTTATGAATATAGCAGGCTTATAGGTGCGCACAAGCAGGGGGAATGAACCGTTAATAGTTTGTGCTATACGCTCCCGTGTCTGCTTCTTGTCCCTTGCTGTGACACCCGGCCCGAATTTTCCTTTAAGAATGGCCTTGTGTTCATCCACTAACTGGGCTAACAGTAAACACTGTTCCTCTGTCTAGTTTGGCTTTCTCGCCCTTCTTGGCTTTGATTCCATGTTTGATACAGTACATTAAAACCAACATTCAAACCGCCACTTAAATAGGACAGCAATCACTGTAACTGGAAAGAGTGGAACAATTTGTATCATTCTAAGCCAATCAAATACCTTATAGGAAATTAAAAGCAATGTAAATAAAAAAATGATTTATATACACACATATAATGTGTGTGTGTGTGTGTGTGTGTGTGTGACAGAGAACGGTCAAATAGGAAAAAGTACATATGTAAATTCAAAGTGAGAAGTAGAATAGACCCTATACTTAAAATCACTCTTTTTTTTTTCCCTTTTTGGACAACCAGCCAATCACAGTCTTCAAAAGATTGTGTCATACATAGCAACAGGGTCAACCCCGCCTCCTCACTAAGATAAAAGTTTTTGTCTTTTCCTTACTCAGAGTTACTCTCAGATCGATCCCGAATCGCTCTTAAGCTAAGACTCCTACGTAAAAGTTTTTAAGCTAAATTAAGAGTTTTCCGAGAGGATTCTTAGAATCTTTATGAATACGGGCCCAGGACATTATCTCATTAAAGGTTGTAAGTCTCCACCGAATCACACACAGTAACAGATGATACCTATGTTTTACACCAGATATTGATCTACTGTGTCTGTCAATCAGAATCATGAATCAAGACATTAAAATCAAGAGTTGATGTCACAACACGTTCCAGAATGATCATGTTTTAGATGGTGAGTTCTAGCTTGTGCTACTCTAGACAGGGAATGAAACTTTGCAGCATTGTGTTTATTCTTCATTTGTAGACTTTCAGAAAAAAAAATACAAAAGCTGTCACTGGGGCAGTACCCTATTAAAAAGTAAAGCTTTGAAAAGAGTGCATACAGTATTACTACCTGAAAGGTGCATACTGGTGCCAAAAGTGAATGTAAGCTGCTTTTGATAAAAGCATTAATGAAATAAAAAAACTCAAAAATTGAAAATGTAAATGAACATATTGTGTATCTTCAGTCCAGGACACAATCAGGATGGACAGCAGTTACACTACAAATACATCGTGGTTACATGTTTTTTATAAATATCTTGTATGTAGTTTCAACCCAATCTCATAATCATTTAGACTGTTTCCACCTGTATTTAACACATTTGTGGAAATAACTAATATTTGATTGTGTGACTTAAGCAACTGATGTGTCAGTTGTTACTCACTGGAGGCTGTTAAAACTGACACAGAGACAGTGAGGATTCATAAACCCTAAATCCAGCATACAGGGGTTCAGTGAATGTGGTGTTGAATGTGTGTAAGTGTGTGAGTGTGTGTGTTTCAGAGACGCTGTAGAATGACAGAGTACCGGCCGACACATCCACATACACTCCTACTCTCTTAGAGTATGAAGGGACTGATATATTACTGCTCTTATTATTGCGCCAGATAGTAAATTCATTAACAGAGCAGTACAGACTCCAGGATTTATCACTGTTTCCAAACCAACGATTACAACTGCCTCCTCTATTTATGATTTCTTTATAGGTCACTGCTATATCAACCCCTCCCTTGTCCCATTCAGCCTCCCAGTAACAGCGTCCAGTCAGACGCTCTTTACAGAGGACCTGCTCATGGTGCTTAAATCTGTCTGGATGATCAGGATACGACTGTGGCTCTTTCACACGTGTAATCTTTCTGTTGTCCTTAGACAGGATGAGATGATAGTTTGCTGTGTTTGGATCCAGTGTGAGATCACACGCATCTGAACACAAGAAGAGATTAGAAATACATGAAGACAATTTTAGAGCCGTATGAATAAAAGAGAGAAAATACCTACATTTTTTCAGTCCAGGTGTGATTCTGAAAGGTTCTCCATGATCCAAACTAGGAAGACAAATAAAACAAGCATATAAACATAGTATAAATGTCTGATTGCTATAAGTGTGCAAGAAACAACTAAAATATCAGTGAGCAAAATAACAGAAAACAAAGCTAATCTAACTAATCAATCACACATTTCTTATGAAATTAATTGTGATAAATTGCACATTAATATATTTATGTAACCATAATTTCACATTGAACATCCAAACTAATGAGGAAACAACTTAAAGATGGTATATTTTAAATAAAGTTCAATGGCATCTTTTTACTTAGTAGCCTACTGTTAATGAAGGCCAGTTGCATTAATAATATTACTTATATCTCTTCTAAATTAATTTTAGCCAGTAATTATAGCCTTTCAACATTACAGGATAATTGAAAGCTATTATTTTTAACACTCAATAGGCTCTGAAAAATAAAACAACTTTTAATTTAAGTGAACTTAAAACAATCTTCACATAAACTAAAACTGAATACGTATAAACTTTTAAATGAATGCTTAATAATCTTTATTCAAACTACTAACTAAAAGTTAATCAGCGACTAGAGCAGTGGAGTGATTTATCCTTTTTCTTTTGTTCTTTGATTTACATCAGTGACAGACTTCAGGTTTCACTTTAAAAGCAGAGTTATCTCTAAACCCTGATGCACATGTGGCGGATTTGACACACACATTTGCTTTTCTCCCAACATTTTACCATCATTTAGGACTTGTTTACTAGTGTTTACAAGGTTACTAACAATAACCGCACATTTTCACATAATTGTGTGTGTTTTTGTCTGCTGAAGCAGCTCAGTATATGTGGAATGTTGCCCCCGCAGACTTTCAACTTTCATTTGCAACAATTTGGTACTTCTTTGTGGTTCACTGACGTATATGTGAACCGTGCTGGCAAAATGAGTGTAAATTTGCACAGGCTATTTTGAGTTATAGGCAAAAATAATAATATTAATTAAAAAAAAATACCCTGAAAAAATGCTCCAGGTAGTATTTACGGATCTGAAATTATCTTTATCTGTACATTTTCTGAGAGGATTACCATTTCTCCACTTGCTTCTTGCGCTGACTGTCATCCGTGCATGCATTTAATGCCGCTTCTAACAGCTCGCAATCCCGATAAATACACACAAACAGAATTAAAGCATTTCAGTATTGCACGCAAACATAATCTGTTCTGTCTTAATTGAATGCTTGAGGAACTGTTGGGGGAAATATCTGATGTGTAACACTATATTAGATCCATTCATTAGCCTACAGTATACGACATCTGTATCATTATGATAATGTTAACCTAACAATAAAAGAAAAGAGGTTATCACTCGCTGCACTTCACCGCTTTTGTAGTTTTGATAATCAATTTATTTGTAATGCACACACTTAAGTTATTTTTTACATTTCAATCACCTTTGATTATTTGATTATTTGTTTTTCGTACATGAATGCTTTAGTTTAGATATAAAATGATAATGGTATTGCATTATTTGTTTCTTTCTAGGCTATTTATTCTGGGGTGTGTTTTTGCATCTGTTCTTATTTATAATAACAAAGCTAAAAAATAGCTGTATTGTGATTATTAGTATAGTAATTTTAATAAGAAAGATGAAGGACTTCAGTCTATTGATTTCAAATTGGTGTGACTTAGTCATTTTTTGTCCAATTCCAACAAATCATAAATCATTTT
The DNA here is from genome assembly GCF_023724105.1 of Carassius gibelio. NCBI lineage: Eukaryota > Metazoa > Chordata > Actinopteri > Cypriniformes > Cyprinidae > Carassius > Carassius gibelio. The sequence continues at coordinate 27,868,301 of NC_068416.1, read as the reverse complement.
GAAGGTATTTTAATGGAGAATATATTTTTAAAAAATTGCTCATTGTGACTCGTTTTGTCAGCATAGGTCACAGTATTCTCAGGAGGAAGCACATGTGGGGGCGGTAAATAACAACAACGCATGCGCAATGTTTCAGATGATATGGCAAGTGTAAACACAGGAATCATACATGGGTCACAATTGAAAGAACGTATAAATGGACAGCCAAAAAATTCAGACGTAGGCAACAAGTCATAATTGGCATCAAGACCTGACCTGTGGCTTTTAAATTAATGCATCAATCAGTGTAACTGCTCAAAACAAAAACAAACAATTTATGAATAACTATTACTTAACACAAAATCATCTAGATAATGATGCACAATATAGAAGGGGTACATAAACACTTGTACTGAGTCATTTGTGTAAATGTAATTATAGTGGATGACAACACAGCCAATAATGAACAGTCAACAACTGTTGAAATTAACCAGTTTAAATCAACCAATATTAAGCAGTATTACCAATCTAGTGTAAAACTAATACCATACTGCCCCACATACTTGAGTTTCTCCAGTCTATAGTTTGGATCCTCCAGATGGTGTTTGAGCAGCTGGACTCCTGAATCTCCTGGGTGATTGTAGCTCAGATCCAGCTCTCTCAGGTGTGAAGGGTTTGAACTCAGAGCTGAAGACAAATAACCACAGCCTTCCTCTGTCACCATACAGCCAGACAAACTACAGACACAAAGTCAGATTATCTACAGACACACATCAACATTATGACTGACTGCACATCATCCCTTATATGTTCTTAATACCGCAGTATCTGCAGTTGACAGTTTGGACTCTTCAGTCCATAAGAGAGCAGCTTCACTCCTGAATCCTGAAGGTCATTGTTACTCAGATCCAGTTCTCTCAGGACAGAGTGTGAGGATTGTAGAGCTGATGACACAATTTCACAGGACTGAGCAGTGAGATTACAGCCAGCAAGACTGAAAGAAAGCAAATTACAAAAAAAAAAAACAAGATAATTAAAATTAAATGAACTGCAATATAGACATAAATTTGGTCTTGTTTTTTTTTTTTTTAAAGAAAAAGGTAATTTCAAAAAATGATTGCATTTACTGTAAATCAAATGTACTCTAAATGTTTTATATAAAATATACATTTCACAAAATATTTTTTACTCTAAAATTACTATCAAATCAAAGTCATATGTATAACCAATTTGTGTTCTAAATTTAAATTTTATATCACAAAATGTAACTTCCCATGAGATTTTTAGGCGTTGTACCAAAAAGAGCCACTGGGTGTTTTTTATGCATTCTCCTGTATCAAATTTATACATTTCAGTCTCAATATCAAAAAACAGTTGGCAGATGGGACCTTGAGACCTTTCCGATGATATGTGTTTTTTTTTATGAAGTAGTTCAAATAAATTGTTTAATACAAAACCTGATACCACCCACTAGGTGAGGAGCTTGCTAAAAGAAATTAACCCCATAACTGTCACTGTCCTACCTGCTTGTTGTTGTCTTTTTCTCTATAAAATCTTTTAGTAATCATCATAAATCATATATAATTTGAAAGCTTAGAAACTCAAGATTCATCCTGTGAAAACCATTTTGGAATCGGACATTGCTTTTCCATGGAAATGGTACTTTAAAATCTAATGGCAGTTGCCTCCCCCTTAGTGGGCAGGGTCAAGTGTCATAAAACATAATGCATTACGGTCTTCTAGAACCAAAACTTTTTATAATCTTGGCAAAAAAACATATAATTGGAAAGGTCTGAGTCTCCGGATTTCATATTTGGTGGTTATTGTGAGATAAAGGTAAATTGACATAGAAATCTAGAGAAAAAATCATTAAGCAAAATTCAAAATAGTTTTGATGACTCCCAGTGGCTGTGTGTGGTATGATGCCCCAAATTAAATCTCACAGGAACCTTTTTTCATATCAACTTCAAATATGTAACAAAACTTATTTAGACACAAGGCTTTAATTTCATACCAATTTTAGAGTAAAATAAAATTATAGAAAAATCAAATAAAATTAATATATGACATTATTTACAGTACATTTAAACTTCTATAACTTTTTGATACTTCAATTTTTTTTTTAAAAGTCCACTTTTGACAAAATCTGCTAAATTTCTTCTTTAAAAAGAGAAAAATGGTTTTCACAGGCTGAATCTTGAGTTCGTAAGCTTTTGAATGATATATAATATTGTCAACATTACCTAAGATAAAGTATAGGATATAATTGTTTTAAGCATGCAGTGGCAAATAGGCCAGTAACAGTTAACAGATGAATGACTTGGTCCTTTTTTATACCCTAATCAGGCAACGTGAACTGGGAGTCACAACTCATACAATCCAAAATATATCAAATGTTTCAAAAATTATTTTGGATATGTTTTACTTAAGCTCAGATGATATAAAAAATGACATGAAAATATTTTTTGCTTATCATTTTCCACTCTTGCCTGTTTAATGGTTAACAAGAATAGTTTGTGAAATGCTTAAAATTATAATCAAGCTATATTTTCACAACATTTGAAATCTAAAAATGAGCATTAGCTAATATGTTAACTGTAGTTTAATGACATGTATAAGCATTCAACAGTACATTATAAGCTTGTACATATTGTGTAATTTCTATTAAAATCATTTGTAGATTTTAAAACGCATTGAAAGTTTAATGGCATTTGTTACCATTAACTATTGAAAGCATTATTAATGTTTGTTAATGATTTATTTGAATAAAAAAAACATGATCATTTGAATTGAAAGTTCAAAGACATTTGTAATCATTTAAATATACATTAACTAATGATCTGTTTATAATTTTGTAATGTTTAATATGTTCCTTATAAAGGTTGTTCATTTGTTTTGACACAATCTTTTTTGTTTAAAGTACTATATAAATAAAGGTGACTTGACTTGGTTAACATTAATAAGTACATTATCTCATATGTCTAGATATGTGACTATATATTAAGTAATGATTAATTAAACATAATTCAAATTATTATAAAGTGTTACCAAACAATCATTCAAAAAGTTCAACAAGGTAGAAGGGAATTACAAGAGTGTTCACAGTAGGCTGTTTACATGAATATTGCATCATAAAAGCATAAAAGCCAAGGTGCAAGTATATTTAACCACTTACATTACATAACGCAGAAGCACTCTCAGTGTTGCCAATTTCTTTCAATGTAAAGTATATTAAGCCAGTTTGAAAAGTGTCATTCGTTAATTAGCATATTGTTGACGTCCTTGTGTGGTACTGCCTTTTACATTTGTTTGCCTCTCTGTGCTCATACTTTATTTCAATGCAGACAAATTCTCAATAAAACTTTTCATTTATATATTTTCCTGTTTCTATTGTCAGACCATGGGATGAATATGAAATAGTGACTGAACTGGCAGCCCTAAGACTACCCAGCTCTCCCTTTTAAGATGTTATTCTGCACAAAATTAATGATTTATAATTGAGTCACGGTTTGATAAAATCAAATACACATAAGACATAAAAAAGGCAATATCTCCCACATGAAAAAAAAAATACTAATTTATAGTTAATACTATAGTGTTTCTAATCTGAACCATAAAGTATAGTATTACTTTATATTTTAATATTTACAAAAAAAATTATGAATTGTACTGAATGCTGTAATATTAACTATAGAGAACTGATGAACTGCAATAAATACTGTAGTAAACTTTAGTTTTTACTTCAGTAAACTGTAGTGTTTTTTAGTATATTATACCATATAGTTCTAGAAAACGTAGTACAGTATTCGGTGAAGTAATTTGTTTATATATCTATAGAGTCTCGGGCCAGCAATACCATGACTTAGGTGCCCTTGAGCAAGGCACTGGACTCCCAAATGTTCCCTTGACGCCGCAGCAAAAATGGATGTCCACTACTCCAGGTGTGTGTTCATGGTGTGTGTGTGTTCACTGCTGTGTGTGTGCACTCTGGATGGGTTCTGAGTATGGGTCACCATACTTGGCTGTATGTCACATCATTCACTTAGTTATAAGTTATCTTGTTATATTCCCGCAGCAACTATAGAACTATAGCATTTATTATAAATTACTATAGTATTTTTTTCCATGTGGGCTGTGCTGTGATTTCAGCTATGACTAAAGTTAGACAAAAAACATTTCACCTTTACATCCTGCCCTGAATATAAGCCAGGCTGGGATCAGCCAGCGGTGTTGCATGCACAATTTATTTGCAGTCTGGACACAGAGGGGTGAACATTTGTTCTGACTGCAGCTGGGGGACATAAGAGTTGCCAAAAGTTTCCAATAACACCAGAAAATATCGCTAGATTTGTCGCTTGTCGCTTTTAAAAAAAAATGTGTCACTAAAAGGGTCTGGAAACTCATTAAAAATACTGATAGTGTTAAAAAGTTGGCAACCAAATTGTTCTTCTTGTTGAGCATTCAAGTGTGTGGTTAAAAAACTAGTCTATAGAGTGCAATCTACTTAACTCAGAATCGATTCACGAGAGAACCGTGATGCATTTGGAAAATCAAATCGATTTATCATTGTACCCCTACTAAACACATTCAGGATGAATCAGCAGAACAACCTAAACTGTAATTCAATTCACTCACAGTGCTTTTCTGCAGTTGATCACAGCTGGTATCAGTCTTCTTCTCCCCTCATCTGATGTGTTGTATTTCATGAGGTCCAGCTCATCCAGTGTCTCCTCTGACATCTGAATCATGTAGGAGATTGTTGAGCAGTGAGCAGCAGAGAGTTTCTTCTCTGAGTGTTTGTCTGATTTCACAAACTCCTGAATCTCTCTGGACAGAGTTTGATCTTTCACTTCCAGCAAACAGAGGAACAGATTGATGGATCTTTCAGTGGAGAGTCCATGTCCATCTTTGATCTTCTCTGTGATGTACTGTGTGGTTCTCCTGATGCTTTCTGAGCTGTTCTCTGTGTGTGTCAGTAGATCCTGTAAGAGTCTCTGATTGGACTCCAGTGAGATGCCCAGCAGGAACCGCAGGAACAGATCCAGACGTCCATTCTTACTCTCAATGGCATTATCTACTGCCGCATTAAGCAAATTTTGTATTGAAGCGAAATTCTTAAGTATTTCCATAGTTGTATTCATATGATAGTAAAACACATGGAAAGCAGCGAGAAACTCCTGAAAGCTCAGATGAATGAAGCTGTAGACTTTCCTCTGATGAATCACAGATTCCTGCTTAAAGATCTCAGTGCAAATCCCAGAATACACTGAGGCGTCAGTGACGTCTATGCCGCTCTCAATCAGGTCCTCCTCATAGAACATCACATTGCCCTTCATCAGCTGTTTGAAAGCCACTTCAGCAAGTTTCACAATCACTTCTCTGTTGGACGGCAGGAGTTTCTCTGGATCTCTCTCTTCATACTTCTGCTTCCTCATGTTGATCTGAATCAGCAGGAAGTGGATGTACATTTCAGTCAGAGTTTGAGGGATTTCTGCTCTCAGATCTTCTTCCAGGAGCTTCTGAAGCACAGTGGATGATATCCAGCAGAAGACGGGGATGTGGCACATGATGTGGAGGCTTCTTGCTCTTCTGATGTGTGAGATGATTCTGCTGGCTTGATGCTCATCACTGATTCTCTTCCTGAAATATTCCTCCTTCTGAGGCTCAGTGAATCCCTGAATCTCTGTCAGACGGTGGATGTATTTGGAGGGGATCTGATTGGCTGCTGCTGGTCTGGAGGTGATCCAGATGAGAGCAGAGGGAAGCAGCTCTCCTTTCATCAGCTTTGACATCAACACAGCCACTGATGAAGTCTCAGTCACATCACACACTTTCTGAGCATCTGAAAACATCAGTGTGATTCTGCTTTCATCCAGACCATCAAAGATGAACACAACTTTACACTGCTCATAAATCTGTGAGTCCAGATCTTGAAGTTCAGGATGAAAGTCCAGCAGAAGTCTGTGAAGACTGTACTGATGATCTCGGATCAAGTTCAGCTCTCGAAATGGAAGCACAAACATGAAATCTACATCCTGATTGGCTTTTCCCTCGGCCCAGTCCAGAATGAACTTCTGCACAGAGACGGTTTTTCCGATTCCAGCGATGCCTTTAGTAAGAACAGTCTTGATCTGCTTCTCCTTCTCCTTCTCCTTCTCCTTCTCCTTCTCCTTCTCCTGTTCCTGCTCCTCCTCCTCCTCCTTCCTCTTCTTCTTCCTCTTCCTCTTCCTATTCTTCCTCTTCTTCTGCACAGAGACGTTTTTTCCGATTCCAGCGATGCCTTTAGTAAGAACAGTCTTGATCTGCTCTTTCTCCTCAGATCCTGCTTCAGCGGAGGCTTTAAAGATGTCATTGCAGTAGATTGGAGTGTCTTGTGAGTGTTGTGTTCTGGCTGTTTTCTCCATCTGTAAAACCTCATGTTCTTCATTCACTCCTTCTCTCTCTCCCTCTATGATGTAGAGCTGTGTGTAGATGCTGTTCAGGAGGCTTTCATTCTCCTGGAGTTTGATTCCCTCAAATAATCTCTCATACTTGTTCTTCATGCTGGTTTTGTGCTGCTCTTTGACTCTCTGCAGGTCTCCTGTGTCCAGTGTGTGTTTCTGCAGGACCGGGTCAGATCTGATCTGCTCATGTATTTCTCCCCTGCTGGAAATAAAAAATAAAATAGCAGCAAAATAACTATTAATGCTCCTCTTCAAAATATGTAAAGATGATGAATATTTGGGGAATATTTAGTGTTACTACATTCTTTAAAATTGCTATTCATCTGAGATGCACTACAGGAAACTAGCAAGTTAATCTTTACTTTAACAAAGGGTCAGAGGTCACTGGTCCATCACTGAATACAGGGGGATAATTCTGCATGGATCTGTAACTCTTCACAGACACACAGCTGGGTGGAGATTCTGATCTCAATCTCTTCCTCCTGCTGATACTGACAGAGGACAAACAAAACAGTCAAATATTGCACTTTATGCAAATGTACATGTAAATGATTCAGTGACACGTTTCAAGACTATTCATATGAGAAAAGACTAAAATAGAGATTAAGACAATAAATAGTTTATTAAAAATAAAAATAAAAATCAAGGGGTTGTTCAGGTAAGGTTGAAAAAGCATTCCACCACCAAGAACCAGTTTCAGGAAAGTTATTTGTGACGCTACCATGAGGTGCCACTAACTCACTGACCAAAGCATTCTGGATTACACCGAGCATTTATATTTATGCAGACACAAAGAAAAATGTACACTCTTTGTCAGTTCTCACTTTCTCTAGCAATCAACCCCATGTTCTTGACATGTTCTTGAGCCCAGTGAAAAAAAAAAAAAAAAATTTTCATACCAGGGGTCAGAGGTAGCTGTTGCGTCACTGATTGTTGGAGGCAAATTGTGTATGGATTCATCACATGAAGAACTCGCTTCAGTCTTAATGTCTTCAGCCTCTCTTTCATCATGGAAACTCATTTTGGATGTGCTGTCCTCCTACTTCCTGTGACTCAAAAAGAGTGTGACTGCAGACCTATTGTGTGGTAAAAAATGCAAAATATGTAGTTTAAGATGTACCCTGATGTATGTAGTTAAACAGTTAAATAGTTACATGCCAGAAATTAAACCAAACACAACTGTGAATTAAAAAGTGAAAATAATAATCATTTTAATTCATAAATTAAGTTTTATTAGTATAGTGTTGTTCCAAAAACCCAAGGATGATTTACATAGAGCTGATAGATAACATGAATGCAAATATACACAAATATATAGTCACGTGATCAAGCAAACAGAGCAGACAGAGATCATACAGTACACAAGGATAAGAAACAAAAACAAGTATTGAATCAAAAAAACTGAGACAATTTATTAACAAAACATACTGTAAAAAGTTCTGAGATCAGTTGTAAAAATGTCCACAAAGCATCCAGAGAAATTCTTATCTCTGTCTCTTTTCAACATTTGTACAATTAATACAAAAATGTTATATTGATTTTATTCATTATAAATGTTTACACATAATATTAATCTGTTTTTAATATAAGATCACTTAAAATAATAATAAAAAAGTTTTTGTTTTTTATTACAGTATATACATGATGCAATTTACATTTAGTAGAAAAAGCTGATTAAATATTTGAGCATATTTGTTCAGGACACAAATTCTGTGCATTTAAAAGTGTCTCTTCAATATAATATCTTCAAACTAGACAGCAATTTAACTTCAAACTTCTGCTGATGTCACAGGATATAGAAATACTGTATTATCTGGATATAAAACAATTACACATGACCAGTCTTTATCGTATTATTTAATAATATAATTATAAAAACAAAAATATACAAAATGTTAAAGTAAAAATCGTGAGGCTTAATCTTCCAAGTGTTTTAATTATTCAACTATTTTAATCATCTACGTTTCTGCAATTTCGGTCAGATAGTTTTGGACATTGACTGTTAGATCTGCTTAAAATCCAACATATGAGATCATTTTTAGATGACAATGTTAATGTTACTTAAAGAATAAGTTCTGGACTTACCACGAAATATGCGGGCCGCTTACAGCTTGTGTTAATGATTTGAACCCTCAAAGCTTCCTTCCTTTTACTTTTGTTTTGTCACACAGTGAAGGTGTTGTTTACCTGAGCTGTAGTAATACGAAACCAGCACAGTCGAGCTCCGTCTAGTGGCACAGAGCAGCATCACTTTCTCAGAGAAGATGTGCTTCGAGATGAATCAACTGAACACACATCTGAATCAGAATGAGTTTATTTGCAGGTATTTTAACACATAAAAGGAATTAGTTTTAGTGATGTTACTGTCTCTGTAGCAGCTTCAAAAACGCTCCAATCAGTGAGGTCAAAACAAAACTGTAAATCCTGCTCTGAATCACTAGTCCATCTTTTTACAGTCCTTAAAACAGGTTTAGCTGATTTCTGCCTGTAGGTCAGTATAAAATGAACTAAACAGATCTCAGTTGTCATGTTTAGTTTAAAGGGATAGTTCACCAAAAAATCTAAATTATGTCATTAATAACTCAGCCTCATGTCGTTCCAAACCCGTAAGATCTCTGTTTATCTTCTGAACACAGTTTAAGATATTTTAGATCTAGTCCGAGAGCTCTCAGTCCCTCCATTGAAGCTGTGTGTACGGTCTACTGTCCATGTCCAGAAAGGTAAGAAAAACATCATCAAAGTAGTCCATGTGACATCAGAGGGTCAGTTAGGATATTTTGAAGCATCGAAAATACATTTTGGTCCAAAAATAGCAAAAACTACGACTTTATTCAGCATTGTCTTCTCTTCCGTGTCTGTTGTGAGAGAGAGTTCAAAACAAAGCAGTTTGTCATATCCGGTTCACGAACGAATCATTCGATGTAACCGGATCTTTTTGAACCAGTTCACCAAATCAAACTGAATCATTTTAAACGGTTCGCGTGTCCAATACGCATTAATCCACAAATGACTTAAGCTGTTAACTTGTTTAATGTGGCTGACACTCCCTCTGAGTTCAAACAAACCAATATCCCGGAGTAATGCATGCACTCAAACAGTATCTGACTGAACTGATGTGAAGATAGAACTGAAGATGAACACAGAGTTACTACTACGTACACATATTTCTGTTGTAAAGTTATTGTGTATTTATCACTACAAGGGTGATTCCATGTGATGCTGAGATACTGAATACTGCTGAATGCTGTTAAAAGTACAATTAATTTTAGTGTTACTTGAGAACTCATTTAAAAAGGAGTATTAAAATGTATTTTGATAACTTTGTTTACTAATTTTATATGGTAATTTAGTCAAAAAGATCATTTAGAAAGCATTAAAAAGGTTGTGACTGTGGTTGATGAGTGCACAAATGTTGAAATGTATGTTTTCTTGTCTACATTGTTCAAAAGCTCATTCAATACAGACGAGTAAAGGCGAGAGCTGCGTCATGTGTGTTTCTTAAACATTCTCCCGTTACTTTTTCCCCTTTTAAGGGTACAACATTATCATTGTTATGCAGACGGCACACAAATATATTTCCCCTTAAACATAAAAATAATTTAGAACAGATGGCTGCTTGCCCTGAGGATGTTAAAACATGGATGTCACTGAGTTTATTAAGTCTGAATGAGAATAAGACTGAGGTTATTGTGTTTACATCTTCCAGTGTACATGACACAACAAATTCTCTAATTTTGAAAAAGTTATACATGGTTTTATCACGACAAGGCTGGATTATTGCAATTCTCTTTATTTGGGGATCAGTCAATCATCCTTAAATTGCCTGCAGATGGTCCAGGATGCTGCTGCTAGAGTTCGTAATCAGGAACATATAACTCCTGTCCTTCAGTCACTTCATTGGCTGCTGGTGTGTCACAGAATAAATGTTAAAGTCCTGCTATTAGTTTTTAAGTCATTAAATGGGTTAGCTCCAGCTTACCTTTCTGATCTACTGACACTCCACCAACCTACAAGAGCTCTTAAGTCTGCAAATTTAGACCTCTTAGTGGTTCCTAGATCAAAACTTAAGAATAGAGGAGATAGAGCATTTTCTATTGCTGCTCCAAGACTGTGGAACAATCTCCCACCTGAAATTAGAATTGCACCCACCCTGTCCATTTTTAAAGTGAGGTTAAAGGCTTTTCTATTTGATCTGTCGTCTGATCGTGGTACCCAGCAAAACGGACGAACTGCTTCTGCTCTCTCTGACAAATAAGGATTTCTCACACTTGGCTGAATGACGCCATACCGGACAGCTCGCTCCATCTGCCGGGCTTTCAGCTATTGAGAGCGGACCGCGAAGCAGAATCAATGAAGAATCAACCGCGCGGCAGTGGGACATGCTTTTACATCAATGAACGGTGGTGTACAGATGTAACTGTGCTAAAGAAGACGTGCTGCTCAAATCTCGAAACACTCTTCATTAACTGCAAGCCGTTCTATTCGCCACGGGAGTTTCACTCGTTCATTCTGGTCAGTGTTTACATCCATCCTCAAGTGCATGTGAGCTCAGCTTTACAGAAACTCGCTGATCAGATCACAGAGACAGAACAACAACACCCGGACTCTGTTTTAATCATTCTTGGGGACTTTAATAAAGCCGATCTCTCCCGTGAACTGCCAAAATACAGACAGCATGTTACATGTCCCACAAGAGACAGTAATGTACTGGATCACTGTTACACAACAATAAAGGATGATTTCACTCTGTTCCACGAGCAGCTTTGGGACGTTCTGATCACCTTCTGGTTCATCTTATACCGTTCTACAAGCAGAAACTAAAATCAGCTAAACCTGTATCAAGGACTGTAAAAAGATGGACTAATGAAGCAGAGCAGGATTTACAATCTTGTTTTGACCTCACTGACAGGAGTATTTTTGAATATTTTGGCTGTAGTCCAAACGGGTAGTTTTTTGTAGGCGAATTCTGTTAAATACAATATCTCGCTTGGCATTGAACTTTGAGCTTTAGAATTTTACAGATATTATTTATAATCTAACAACAACATTACACACTAACTAAAGTTTAGGTAGGTAGGTCAGTTTTAGTTTCCAGGCTATTTTTGTTCCTACAACTTGTCCTCTGTATAATGGATGTAAGAATAATGTTTGTATAGGATATTTAGAGAATATTTATATGAAGGAAACTTTCACCTGAACCAGACTTTGCACAAAGATTTGTACAAAGATTCTCAACTATGATTTGAAAAGAGATTATTTTACCTTACACAATCTATTTAAAAAACATAAATAACATTTTCTATTACAACCAGTGTATATATTTATTGTCATATTAATGTGTTATTTGGGCAACATGTACTAATAAAATAAGTAGTATAATGAGAGCAATAACTTAGCAACATTTTCATATAAAATCTTATAATTCATAGAAATATTGATACATAATTTATTTTCCTATTACTCATTATGTTTACCTACACTGCCTGATACGCATGAAGTATTTCCTGGTGTCCTCTACTGTGGAGCTGTATGAAACAAAATCCCATTAAAGTTTTCCTGAGATGATCATTTAGGGCAAACAAAAATCAGTCCAATTTAAATTATGCTTACAAAATATTATCATATTTCCATAAAATTGCTGAATTTAGACATGCACTCAATGTCTGTCATATTTAAAGGCCAGGGAGAGAGACTTGTCATGATCAAACCTCCAGATAGTTGGTATCTCTGAAATACTCTGAATGTGCTCTAAACCAGACTTAAAACTCTGACATGTATGGACTCAGAGAAAACTGCTCAAATATAATGTGCTCTACAGATGATAAAAAAGTCTATGCCTGGGTCCCATTGTATTAGTTTGTTTCACTGGGGTGCACAAATGTATGCTCTATGTCCAAGAATCAGACCCTTTCTTCGACTTCCTTTCTTCACATTGCAGTGTAGACTAATAGTAACATGATCAATTGTTTTATGTCTTGTCATTATTGCTGTTTGGGTTATTTAGAATTATTCATTCTCTGTTTACTTCTGTTAAACTTTCATTTTCTCATAAAGCCCCTCCCCTTCTGATAAGATATAAAATGAGCACTCAAACTGAAACATTTCATTCACCTCCAGATCAAAGATGGATATTCAAATCTCAGCTTTTCTTCTGTTTGTTCTTTTCACTGCAGGTACAAAGACAGATCATACATTTACTGTTATTGGGTTCAAATACAGATCATCGATGTCTCTCTCTGTTTTATTACTGAAGGACACTCTCTCAGCTGCTATCAGTGCAGGAATGATACAAGATATTGTACGGATCTTGGGAAAATAACATGTCCCAGTGGAAGTTCAGGGTGCATGAGTGAAACAACAGTATGGAAATTTAGTAAGTATAATATTATTTAATGAAATACTGTTATATTTGACTGATGGAGATGCTAGTATTATTTAATGGTGCTGAAACAGTGGAAATGCTAATAATTTTTCTGTCAGAATTTACCATTTCAATCACAGAATATTCTATATAGATTTCTGCTATTTAATTGTTTCAGTTCTTACACTTTCACTGCTGCTTTCTACTTTTACATTTATAAAAAAAATATATATATATATATTTCCATCAAAATAATGAGCAGTTTAACTGGTATTTTCTGTATTATTCATGTATTTAGATTCAACTAAAGTAAAAAGTAAATATTGTACTGATTACTGTGCAAGTGGGTCCTGGAACACTGGGTTTGCACACATGTCTTATTCCTGCTGTGACACTGACCTTTGTAATCTCCAAGATGCTCCAGGTATTATACTTTATACTTACTACAGAATCTATCAAACTTCATTTTACTTCCATATGATATTTAGTAAGGAATAAAAATGAGAGTGCAGCTGGATTTTCTACCAATTGATGGAGCGGCTAAAGGTGTTGTTTCATTAGATGTCATATTTAGAACGAAAAATAAAAGAACAGTCTTGTTTCCCTCCTGTAGATCCCAGCACTAACACTACCAATGGAAAGAAATGTTACTATTGTGATGGTCAGAACTGTTCAAACACAGTGAACTGTTCAGGGAGTGAAGACCACTGCTTTACAGCAATAACAGGTGAGAATCTGAAAAAAGTAGAAAATTCATGTTATTTTGTTTCTCCATTATATTTTTAAACATCTGATACAGATCACATACATCAATTGCTATCTTAGATTAACATCAGTTTTCTTTCTTTTCATCAGTGAATTTCAACGAATCTGAAACTACTATAAAAGGCTGTATCTCTAATTCTTCTTGTGATAATGCCACAACATCTTCTTCTCTCATCTCATGTTGTGAGGGGAACTTGTGTAATGACGTTTATGATGTCACCCAGAACATCCCTCAAAACATCAACGTCACCCAGAACATCCCTCAAAACATCAACGCCACCCAGAACATCCCTCAAAACATCAACGCCACCCAGAACATCCCTCAAAACGCCACCCAGAACATCCCTCAAAACATCAACGGCACCCAGAACATCCCTCAAAACGCCACCCAGAACATCCCTCAAAACATCAACGTCACCCAGAACATCCCTCAAAACATCAACGCCACCCAGAACATCCCTCAAAACGCCACCCAGAACATCCCTCAAAACATCAACGGCACCCAGAACATCCCTCAAAACATCAACGGCACCCAGAACATCCCTCAAAACATCAACGGCACCCAGAACATCCCTCAAAACATCAACGGCACCCAGAACATCCCTCAAAACGTCACCCAGAACATCCCTCAAAACATCAACGGCACCCAGAACATCCCTCAAAACATCAACGGCACCCAGAACATCCCTCAAAACGCCACCCAGAACATCCCTCAAAACATCAACGTCACCCAGAACATCCCTCAAAACATCAACGCCACCCAGAACATCCCTCAAAACATCAACGTCACCCAGAACATCCCTCAAAACATCAACGCCACCCAGAACATCCCTCAAAACATCAACGTCACCCAGAACATCCCTCAAAACATCAACGCCACCCAGAACATCCCTCAAAACATCAACGCCACCCAGAACATCCCTCAAAACATCAACGGCACCCAGAACATCCCTCAAAACATCAACGTCACCCAGAACATCACTCAGGGCGTCACTCAGAAAGTCCCCCAGAGTACTAACAGTGCTAAGAGTATCACCCAGAGCTTCCTGTTACTATTGATTGTTTACTTAATAAGTCAAAAATTTATAATAAAATAAGAAGAAAGAAGCAAATTTTCAGCCGTAGGATAGAGATAATAGATCACTGTTGTCTGTTGTTGGGTGATAGACATATCGTTTCATATGATGAGTGTGTATTTAAAAAAAGATACATTTTGGAAAAGGATAAAACAGTTTTGAATGCATTGCTTTTGTTAGATGTGTGTGTTTGTGTATTTGAGGCTTTCCAGTGCCTTTGCCGTTGATAAAAGGTGTAAGCAAGTTTAGAACGCGTACAAACAGAGTCCAAAACGGATGTAGATGCAAAACAAATGTCTTTCTTTATTACTTGAGCTCCATTAAACATGATCTCAAACTTCTTGTGGCCTCTCCTTGTTCACATGTACACACAAAGCCATACCTTATGGACTGCATACAACTAGAATCCTCCTTGCGAGCTTCTCTGCCGTGCGCTCAAAAACTGTTTGCTTCTTAATTACCAGCACACACTTGTTGCTCAGGTGCTCTAATTAAACATAGACACGTCACCAACCAGTGGACAAAACCTTTACCATCCTCAAAATGGCTCACACACCAGCCCCTTAATTCATTATGACATATTGACATAACAATTACAAATTCATACAAAATGGAGCCATACATACCAATTCAAGATTTGTACCAATGTATGTATAGGACAATAAATACACTCAAAATGTTGAATGCCCTAATTTAATCTGCTTCTAATGAAAGGCAAAGCTTGCTAATTGGATGTTCTAAGATGTTATTTTTAGTTTTAATTTTTGCTGAACGTACCAAGCCATTGTTGTCAGGCTAAGTCTCCACGATTCTTCCAATTAACCATGAATCACGTGGTGCTGTAGAATCAGCAATAATCACAATGTCTCAGGGGGAAAAAGTATTCCTGTACCCATCGGTTCCATAAGAGATTGGAAATCTATTCCACCTGTCTCCATCTCTTTTTGGCATACAGATCAGATTTTTCAAACAACCAAGGCGGTAACGCAGGATTTCCTCTCATAATCAGGATGTGATTTGGCGTGACGTGAATGAGCCTTCAATATCCTCAATCCCTTGAGCAAGTGTGTGTGTGTGTGTTCATTACTCATTGCTGTGCATAAAGCCCACCTGTTTTGCATAAAACTTAAAAACTGATTTGCATAGGGTACATTTATTTTTTGCAAAGCACCACATGACACTTTGCATAAGACAGTCCCACCACTCCAAACCCCAACTCCCAGATGTGCACCAAGTTAAGTCAAGTCAAATCTGCTTTATCTATTTTTACGTCTTCCAAACGTACAGTACATACAAGCAGAGAATGGAAATTGCGTTACTCTCAGACCCCCGGTGCATACAGATAACATTAACAGTAGAGCCTAAAAATCTAGATCAAATATAAAATATAAGATACAACTATACAATAAGGGAATGTAAAAAAAAACATATCATAAAATTAAAAATAAAGTTAAATAAAGCAGCGCAACGCACATGGCAGACAGAGTGCAAACCAGTGATTTTTTATTGCAAAAAAAGCTTATTCAGTCTGATTAAAGTGACAAAGGGTTCAAGAGCAGTTATTTTATTTAAACTGACTGATGAGATGGTAGAATGACGTCATTTCCATGCTGAATGAGGTAGTGAGTAGACCAATGCTGTACAAAGTGACTGGTGCATGTCATTGTTTGTTAGTGGGGGGGGGGGGGGACTGGGGATGTGGAATCTGGGGGGGGTTGGGATGTCCTGAAGGGAGGGGAGAGAGACACAAATGATCTTCTCAGCTGCTACTATGCATAGCAGCGTCTTCCGGCAGGGCGCGTTGTAGGCGCCATACAACACAGTGATGCAGCTCATCAGGATGTTGATGGTCAGAGGAACATGCTGAGTGTGTGCTCTCCTGAAGTCAACAACAATCTCCTTCGTCTTCTCCACATTCAGAGAGAGATTGTTGTCACTGCACCACCCAGCCAGGCGGCTCACCTCACTCCTGTAGTTTGTCTCATCTTTGTTGCTAATGAGACCCAACACAGTCGTGTCATCCGCAAACTTAATAAAGAGGTTAGAATTGTGTGACGGTGTGCAGTCATGGGTCAGCAGAGTGAAGAGGAGGGGGCTCAGCACACATCCTTGGGGGGCCCCAATGTTCAGTGTGATGGTGCTGGATGTGTTGCTGCCGACCCGTACTGCCTGAGGTCTTCCAGTCAGAAAGTCCAACAGCCAGATGCACAGCGAAGTGTTGAGCCCCAGCTTGACCAGTTTCTGAATGAGCTGTTGAGGGTTGGACCGGTATGCAAACTGGAAGAGGTCCAGGGAGGGGGGGGGGGCAGACTTGATGTGGTGCATGACTAACACCACTCGAAATGCAATTTTTACCGGGTCCCCACTCGAAACGCAATTTTTATTGGGGAACACCACTTGAAATGCAATTTTTACTGGGGGCCCCTCTCGATACGAAATTTTTACTGGGGGGCATTCCTATTCCTAAACTTGACCAACTTGTCTCCTCAGTCCCCAGACATTTGCAGACTGTTATAAAAAGAAGAAGAGATGCCACACAGTGGTAAACATGGCCTTATTCCAACTTTTTTGAGAAGTGTTGATGCCATGAAATATAAAATCAACTTATTTTTCGCTTAAAATTATACATTTTCTCAGTTAAAACATTTGGAATGTCATCTATGTTGTATTCTGAATAAAATAATGACATTTGAAACTTCCACATCATTGCATTCTGGTTTTATTAACAATTTGTACAGTGTCCCAACTTTTTTGGAATAGGGTTTATAAACAGATCAACTATTTGTATACTAATACACTGCAACACTTAACTGTGTTTTTATTTTAAAATGTTTGTTTTAACGGCTAATTTAAATGAATTTTGTAGGATGAAATGAAGACTATTACATCACAAACAATAACAAATGAAGTGCAGCTGTTGTACCCATAAAGGTACAATTTTTGCTCTTTTTTTCTGAGAGTAGGTTGGCAGATGAGATATAGCTCTTGTAAACTATCTAAGAGCTTAAGAAACAGAAACCTAATTCACTGTTTGGTTAGGATTTATGATTTCAGAAAAAAAGTGGTAAACTTGTGGTTGAGTTGGAACAGGATGTTTCATGGTAGGTGCAGGACATGCTAATGAACTGCACCTATTGTAATCCTTTGGTGGAGATGTGTATATATATATATATAAACTGATGTGTACCAATCCAGTGTTGACACCTATCACATGCAATCTATTTAAATTCCTATTCGTCAGTGTCTCTTCCATTGCATTGCTGCTTGCAATTAACTCCCTCCTCCAACCCCAACTCCACCAACTGAACCTGTAATCCATACTAACTTTGTTCTTTCTTTACAGTGTCTTCATTGGAAGCAGTCTCTATCATGTTTCGTTAATAACTCATGCAATTGTGAATTGTAATTATGTATGCTTATAATGGTTCTGTTCTGTACCCCAGGGGGGTTTGTCTTGCTGCTGTCCCCGCTCTGTCCAAGCATGGCTGCATGGACAGAACATACCAAACCATACCGCCAACACTAACTGTATGCAATATAATTGTCATTAAATATACTTGACGGAAGTGGTCCTGATTGAACTGACAAAACCTCCAATAACCTCCCTTTGGGGAGATCCTAATTTGTAAAATTAGGTAATAATTTCAAAACCTAATTGGTAATTGGTATTTTTTTTTTTCAATTGTAAAAATGCAGAAAGTATTATATCACTCAGAGCTTTCTGTTCGTCTGCTGTTCTCTTCTCTTCTTCCTCCTGCTGCACTGAATCCAGCAGCTCTTCACATTCTACAATCAGACACTGTACTGAACATAAAGCTTGTATTTTCTTTGCACAATGCATCTTTTATGTCCTGATACTGATGTGATATGTGAATTTTTTTTTAATACTATCTTACTTTGTCAGAAGAAACATGTATGCCAATTATTTAATTGTGCAAAGTATTATTATTATTATTATTGTTATTATTATTATTATTATTATTTTGTCTTTTTTATATTTGGGTTCACTCTTTTAGTATTTTGAATACACAGATATTCATGAACAGAGTATTTCACAGTAAATACTGGTCTATTCTTACAGAGTAAACACTCATATAGAACATTTAAAAACAACAACAACAACAACAAAAACATCCTGGCCTCATGAGACATTTAGATGCAATGAAATGAAACATCAAAATGTTTCACTTGATTATACATTTAGTCAGAAATTACAGTTTAGAAAAAGTCTCACTACTAAAATGTGTAGAAGTTTATGTCACAATGCAAGTAATTCAAGTAATAAAAAATACAAAAAAAGTCGTACACATCAGAAAAGATCTCCTCTGCTCCACTAAATCAAGCTGCATGGTGCATCATGTACTTATTAGGAGGTACATTTTGGATTATTCCTCTCAGCACATCTTCTTGCAGAAACGCAAAGTAGTCGAGATGAACTTGATAAATAGCCGCTCTGCTTGTGTGTGTGATATATATATATATATGCCCAGAGGTCTAGCAATAGGGCAGGCAAGGCAGGCAATTGCCTGGGACCCCTCATTTTAAGGGAGCCCCCAACAGCTGACCATTTGAACAATTGGAAATTATTCTACTAAGTCATTATAAATATAATATGGAGCAATATATCTGCATCTCCCCTAGGGAGCCCCCTCTTGCATTACGCTGGATGTGCTTGCTTTTTCCTCGTGATGCGTCGGCCGCCATTTTTAAACTGGCACAGCGCTTACTCGTACATTTGCTGATTTAAACATGAAGAGGACTTCTTCTGGCAGCCAGAGGAGGAAAAGAGGAAACAGCAGTAGATGATGGAGATAAGATTGACTTAAGCATAATTATATGACAATCAAATGTTTTGTTGTTAATTTCATCTTATTTTAGTTTAATTATTTGCTAGATGAATTACTGGTAATAGTAAAATTACGTATAGGTTTACTGGGAAACAGGTTAGCTAGGGTTGCAATTAACAGCATCTTATAATACAGTGTGAGGCAGGAATTAATATAAGCTGCAATAATGTAGGTGGTAGCTGGGAAGACACGCACATCACAACCATGACCACTTGCCAAGTTTTGGTACCAGGTATGCAAATTTGTTACCTTTAATTGTTAATTTTTTAATTGTTTTTTTTACAGTTCCAGACAGTAAAATCAACTCAATTCTGTAGCCGCTCCAAGTCACCCGCTTTCAAACCCTCCTGTGTGTTTTTGTGTATGCTTCAAATTACAAAACCAAAAGTTTCTATTTACGATGTATTTTCCATTTCGAACTTTCACTCTCGTTATGTATGGGAAAACATATTTTTCCTTTCTGCTGAAGCCTGATTCGTTCACGTTTGTGTAGCTGCACACACCAATGGCGCTTCAGCCCACCAAAAGGGACGGGCCCAACCACTAGATAAGTTGGCCAGTAGCGCTATTCATCATATTATTCTCGTTCAGCGAAAGCGATCATCTCTTCGCTGACTCTTCTGCAAGAAAAAGTTATAAGAAAAAGCTCCAGCTCTGGAAGAAGCTGAAGGACCAAATGCAATCATCACTTCAGGTATCCGACATCCCAGCAAAGAGCCAATTGAGCCAAATTTTCAGCAAGCGTTTCTTTAAATGTCTCTCTGAATGCTTCAAAGGCAGCAGTGCAAGCGATCGGCAAGACCATGTTCAGACTTAATGATTTTAGCCCCGATTTTGGCTCGCCGACAGGTTTTGAAAAATTGCTGACATATGCCCAAAATCACAGTCAAATTGGTGCTCGTTCACGCGAGTGACAATCATGCCGTGTGAATGAATGGAGATGCAAGCACTGCTTGCAAAAGGCGCTGTGTGAAAACAGCGAATCAAGTTTTTTTCAGCCACTAATTCCTCGTCCCAAAGAGAGACTGCGGGCTCAGACCCATTCTAGAACTCAGACATCTAAACAGCTCACTTATGCGCCAGTCATTCAAGATGATGAAAGATGAAAGATGCTTACTTTCACTTCCACATAGCCCCGTGTCACAGATTCATGTTCTTGTGATTCATGTTAAAGGGAGAGGCCTATCAGTATGCCGTCTTTCTGTTTGTACTGTCCCTGGCCCCACACACTTTTACAAAGTGCATAGACTCATCTCTGTCCCTTCTCAGGCAGATATGAATCCGCATATTGAACAACCTTGATAATTGGCTTGTTTTAGGCGGATCAGAACAGGAACTGAACACACACAAAGAGTCACCTAGAGCAACTCAGGTGTGTCTGTCATCTCACGCAAGAGCCAGTTGTTGCCCAAACGACAAACTGTCTTTCTGAGAATTCATTCTAAGAGTCTATGTGAAAAGTTATAAACTGTTTAGGCCATCTGAACAACTGTTTGTTTGCTTTGGAAGCTGTATTAATCAGTATATAAAAAGTGTTTCGGTTGCTTATGAAAACCACCATCTGTAAAACTGCTTCTATAAAACACCTAATGACTCCAACTCGATTACTTCATAGATGAACTTATCAAATCTCTTTCCGGCTCAGACTGCACAGGTTAAAGTTTATGGGGCTGTCACGTGATGAAAGAATGACACAAACCCAAAGACTCGACAGATAAGCGGTGAGGTGAGCTAGTCATAGACAGAAGACCCAGGTAAACAATGAATTAATCTTTTCTGTTTCTTATAACAAAATGATGCGTCAACACTTTTTAATATAAACACTGTTTCAAAGCTGCTTAACAGAAAATGTATGTCTCTCTACATAACAAATAAGAGTTCTGTAACTGTGCCAATGTAATGTTCATATGGCAGAAGTTTTCTAAAATTAGGCTTTACAAATAATGCAGTCAAGGTCATGTATTCAGAAACAATGAAAGATATACAGGAACAACGGAGAACAATGAAGAAATTAAAGCAGTGGTTACATGATGTGATCATGATGATTACAATGAAAGGACAATTGAGCGGTTTTGTATGTTTATTCAGAGTCAGCTTCATCTGAAGTCTCTGTAAGAGGCTGGATATAGTCAGCAGGAGCAGTCTATAGATTACAGCAACAAAATGTGAAGGAATCATAGGGAACTGGCACTGTTTTACAAAGACACAGAGAACAGGGAGAGACTTGCCAAACCCAGTGGAGAGACTCATTGTGAGGGTGATGTCTCTGTGCAGATAGTCTTCAGGTGGTTCTTGTTCTGAAAGCAGTCCTGTGGTATCACTGCTCAGTCTCAGTCTCAGCTTTTTCTTTTCATGATCAGCTCCATCTGCATCCTACACAATATATCCAAGTCTATTACATATTATTTAATAATTAACTCCCCACCAGCAAAATCAGTTGAATAAGCTTTAATTACACAATGATTGATGAAACTGCATGAAAAGAATGAATAAGATCCTGTAAATCTACTAATTAAATGAGGAATAATCTAATAATAATCTGGTTTAATGCACAGGGTAATTTGATTAGCTATGCTGATAATATAAAATCATATATTATATATATCTTACCTTTCAAAAGTTCATCACAGCCGTCTCTTCTGCCACATTCTCTCAAGTAACTATGCAAATTTATAGATTATACAATTAAATTAAAAGACCATTAAGCAAGCAGTGTACAAATTATAAGACTTAATACAACATATTACACTCTCAAGAAATATTTACATTTTGCAGTAATAATCAACTGTACATTTCCTCTTTTTTTCATTTTAACTCTCATTTTAACTGAATAATTATGTTATGCCTGAACATGATTCACAGGTTAAGTCTGTCAGGGGACTTCACTGTGGGTTTTGATCTTCACAATACTGGGGAAAACATATCCTCAGCTGGCTCCTTGTCATCCAGTACTAACAGACTGTGTCCTCTGTGGAAGTATCTCGGCTTCACCTCATCCAGGACTGTAGCTCTTTTACACCAGGGACTGTGATCCTGAAGACTTACTGTGTCGTTATTGGAGAGTGGTTCTAGGCCTTTTAATGCCTTGTCATAATTAGCTTTTTTTCACTGTTTCAGGCGCTGTGGTTTCTTTTTTTAGGTATTTGTTTTTGTTTGCTGATGCTAAGATAGGAAGTGTGGTGTGTAATCTGCATCCCATCAGGATTTCTGCAGGAGACACACCACGTTCTAGTGGAGAAGACACGGTTATTAAGAAGAGCTAAATAAAGATCCCATCGACTGTCTGCTGCTTTCTTGAGCAGTAACTTCACTATGCGTACTCCTTTCTCTGCTTTTTCACTCGACTGCGGATACAATGGGCCTGATGTCACATGTTTAAACCCATATTCCTCAGCAGAATTCAGGAAGTTTTATTTTTACTGCAGCATGGTCCATGGTCCATTATCTCTGCAAACCAACTGTGGAATGGCGTATCTCGTGAAGATGTGGTTACATCTCTGGATAGTTTTCGGATGGGGATATATCTCGTTTGGAACACACCACCTATGATCCTCATCCAGCTGCTGATCTCTGATTCTCTTCACTGACTTTAACCTCAAACTAAACACCTTTGAGACTGAAAATACAGTTCTGCCTTCTAGTGGACAAATAAGATAACTGCAGGTCATATACTAAACACATCTACTGATGCATGTTTCATTTACAAAGCCTTAAATAATATTTAATACAACATTCATCTTAATTCAGTGAATGTCATTCAGTTATCAGCTCACACATAATAATAATGATGCTGATTTTACCTTTTGTGTGACTTTTAAATGTCACAATTTCTTCTCTAACGACTGTGTTGTGTTAAACAGTAGAAGTCTGGTGTAAAGTCTGGAGTCTTGTGTTTCTGTTAAAGTCATTGATGAGCTGCTGATGTGAATCAGGTGTGTTTCATCACACATTTACATCTTCTTCAGCTCTCTGTCACTCATTTAACCTTTACACTCAGATTTAAACTCTACAAACAATATTAGACTGCGTCTGAAAAAAAGAACTGAATAATTGTGTGTTTGTTGTTGCTCCATTTAATTAAACACACAAAAACACATTCAGGTCTAATTTAATCTCAGATTTGAAAATAATAAATTATATTTAGCACTACCATATTATTATATATTTGAATTGCGATATTATTTTCATGATAATTTTAATGTATCTACATATTTTCATTACTGTGATTAAAATAATTTTCATGAAAAAATTAAATCAGCATGAATTAATGTGAGAATTTAGAGGTTTAATAAAGTTTTAAACAAAAAAAAAAAATCTTACGGCTGAACAAAATGTAAAGTTACTCCACAAGTTCACTGTGTTAATAGATTTGATTTAAATGACTGTAATATCTGATATGATGCTGATGATCATGTGATCTGTTGATCTGCTGTAATATTAATAATCTCCAGTAGAGAGCGACACTTGACTGTCTGACTCTGACACACTGAAGTCTGTCTCTCTCTCTCTCTGTGTGTGTGTGTGTGTGTGTGTGTGTGTGTGTGTGTGTAACAGTCATGAGTGTGTCCAGCCAACCACGTGACTGTCTCTAGATCTCATAAAGTACAGGTTTGAGTCTGTAGTGTCTCAAAGTGTTTGAGAGTTCAGGAAAACTTGACACTTCAACAACTAAAGTGTAAAGAAAAAAACTCTGTTTTAAATGGAGTTGAGTGTTGTTAAACTCACCGCTGATGAACGCGCTAAACCTTTGTGCAGAGGGCACTTTGATATCAGATTGTGAGGATTTCTAAACCTCAAAAACCAGTTGGAGGGCCAGATAAAAATGATCTGCCATTTGACTCGCCCTGTCATAGATCATTTTTTGTAGCCTATTCTTTTGTTTTTTTATTCATTGTAATCTCAACCCATACAAGGCAGACAACGAGTTGCGGTGTGCTGACCCAAGACGTCAAATTTAAACGCTGTCTATCGGTTTAACCTGTACGTTGAAAAATAACGGCAAAGGTATACAGTGCATTAAGAAGTGATGCCAGATCCCTTGACCATGTGTCAGACATTTGACGAGTAGGGAGTGAGACTGTGCAGGTTTTATTACTAGTTTAGCAGTAGTACACTTGTTTATTTCCAGGGGGGCAGGGTTTCATATTTTATTGAAGCACCCCTGGGTGCCGCCATTGGCTAGCGGACCCCCACCTGCTGTTAGCATCCCATTGACTCCCATTCAATTTTGAGCCACTTTGACAGCGAATAACTTTACATCTGAGGCGTTTAAAAACTCCATTTGTCCATTCATTATTTCTAAAGAAATAATGTATAATGTATAAAAGGCTCCATTACCTTGTATCTTACGTTATGGTCCCGTAAGAAAAAATGATAAAAGTACCGATGCCTGCCATTATGTACATAGTGAGAAAATGGGTCATGTACCATTACCGTGATTAAAGCGAACATGCACCCAGCCAGTCCAGTCCAGTCCAGTCCAGACGAGTCAGTGTGGGAGCTGGTCAGAGAGCAGGGATCCGTGGAGACTACTGGTTGTTTGTGTATCACTGGTTTGGGAAGGTCATGTTGCCATGTAGCCTCCATATTATGGACGAAAGGACTATCACACACACCATCATTCATTATTATTAGTGAAGATATCTTGCAGCGTGTTGTGTTGTTAACATACAGTATGTTATAAATGCATAAACGTATATTAACATGTTTGTGACATACACAGCTGGTGACCTAATGACCATCAGAATAAGTATTTTGTCTAATCTCCTAATTGTGCAGTCGAGTAAGGTAAGTGAACATTTATAAATTACACATTAGAAAAGGAGGAGGCTGGAACTTGGTAGTGAAAACACCTTATATTCGGGTGTGCATAATTATTAGGCAGATGTTCTTTTACAGATAAAATGAGGCAAAAAAAAAAAAAAAGATTATACATCACTTATAAAGGATTGGATGCAAAATGAATAGTTATTAAGACTGATGTGGTTTGGAATAGGTAAAATATACTTGGGGAAAAAAAATATGATCAGAAATATCAACTTGCCTAGGAATTCTGCACAGTGTATATGCAAAATGTAAGGTAAAGGTAGGATTTGATAGGTGTACTGTACATTAAGTCTAATCAATGAATAAGGCAGGTAAACACCATGTGTGACAATAATAAATGATCCTGAAATAACTGTGAAATATTTGAAATGTATTTTAGGTTTTCCATGTTCTGTAGAGAGTTGAGGGCCTGTAAGCTGCTCGTCTGGGTCCCATCACACCAGGTTCTGCTACATGTGCCACACAATGAGCGTTTCTGTGCCAAGACTGTAGCTAGACTAAAAACCTGAGCAATATAATATGTTTGTGTTCTGTTATCTAGCCGGAAGTAAGATGACAAAACTAGCACAATGGCGGCACCGTTGTTGTTGCCATGGAAATCTCTATATTCTACAATTCATAATAAATGAGTAATGTCAATAAACAAGATAAGCATTCATGTACACAGAACTGTTACATTTTTATGCAGGTTCAAAGGTTCATACTGAAATATAATTACTGTCTTCACATCACTTCTGAATGCTTTCACTTTGATCCTGGGTCCAAAGTTAAACCTCAATAAAAGCCAAATGAACATTCATTTAAACTTAGTTTTCTCAAGAAACTGCAACATTTTAATTAAAATGTTGGAATGAACGTCAGACTCTCAGTGATTTGAGGAAATCAAATCAAACCATCAGTTGAAGAAAACATAATCTCACATAATCTCATAATCTCCTGACAAATCCTTCCCCAGAGGAAAAAAAATGACATCTATACTGTATAATTACCAAAATCACAATAATGCAATGTAAGAAATTTGTAAACGTAGGATGTGAAATTGTAAGAAACCATTTGAACTCTTTTGACTGCTTTTCTTAAACATCTTTGTAATTATAATCAGGTTTTGCCGTAATGTAGGCAACACCTGCTGTTCTTTGTCCTGTTCCCAGCAGGAGAGAGTCATGAAGTGTGATAATGCTTGATTGTTGTAGATTATTAACCAATAGCACCAATGACACCGGACACAGGACAATCTGACAAACATACAACTGTATCTGTACGAGACGCAAGCGGATACAAGTCTGAATTTCTGCAAATGTATTAATGCTTGAAAAAGATGGAGGTGTATTGAAAAAATGTATCATCTGTTTTCATTATCCAGGTAATACAGTTTATTTTCTCTTAAAAAAAAAAAAAAACTTTATGTAAGACATGTCTTTATATCTTCCTTTTTTTCCTTTATGGGGATGAAAATACTAAGAACATTATTAGTACTTCTGCATCATGGATGAGGGAATTCATATTTAGTTTGATTTGGAAGAGATATTTCTGCTGGAGTTTGAAATGCGATAGAGAGGATTCAGAGAACACAATTCTGAGAAAGCTGCATGAGAGATACAGATTAATAGATAATACAGAAAATATTGTGGTTTTGAAATGACTCAAATGGAGAATATCAACTGGTAATGTATGTATTTTATGTTATTAAATTTAATAATACTGCTAAATGGGAAAGTGTAAGTGTAAGCAAGCCAAAGGTGACAGTGGCAAGGGATAAAAAAAATACAAAATAAAAAACCTTGGGAGAACCCAGGATCAGCCGGGGACCAGACGAATCAACATGTGTGATTTAATCATAAGTCAAACTGTGGATCTTTCTGAATTTCTTTCTGAATATTTCACTCAGCTCCTTCTGCTTGAAGTAAACTAATCCCAAGAAATGGATCACCATCATCAACTTTCTGAATCCAGTGATGACAGCAGTGCTTCAGATAAGAGTATTGGTCTTCCTCCTTACTTTAACTGTAAGTCCATAAATTACTTGATTAATTCTTTATCGTAATTAATTTTGTGTTCAAATAAATAAACAAATGATCCTTAGAAATCACATCCTCATGTCAAATGGAGATGGAAATTATTTAGAATGAAAAACAAAGACAAATCAAAGTTATTTGTATTGGCAATTATTTATCATAATCTTTGGAAATGTTTAATATCAAATTCAGGTGCTGGGAGTAAACCAGAGGAGATAATACAGTGGTAAGAGTTTCCTTGCTCTAAGCCTTGGCTTCATCAGTTTATTGATGTTATTAGAAGTACAAAAAAAAAAAAAAATATATGCTACATTATGTCAAATATTTAGTTGCTAAATACTTGTAAGAGTACTTATATAGTGGTAAATCATACAGTGTACTATATACACATGCAGAATATATGCTCTCATTGGCAAGTATTGTAAAATTATAAAGCACACAAAACACAATAATTATCCTTTAATCCTGATAAAGGTTTTATTATTTCAGGAAACTTCAAACTTTTGATACATTCAAGAGATCCATTGAGGAACTACAGTCAGAATATAAGAGAAATCTCCCCACACTCACTGATCAAATGAAGAAACTGAATGACATCGCTGATGAGATCTGTGCACAAGAACGCTACAGTGGTCAGTTGGTCAGTTTGATTGGAGGATCAGTTGGAGCAGTTGGAGGAATCGCAGGACTAGGGGGTCTGGCTTTAGCTCCTTTCACATTCGGAGCTTCTTTGTCTCTTTCTGCTGTTGGAGCTGTTGCTGGAGCAGTTGGAGGTGCAGCATCAAACATCATTAATATGGTCAAGCAAAGAAAACTACGTTAGACTGTTGAGAAGAGCATCTGTGATTTCCTGGAGAAACTCAAACCAATGACTGAGCATCTGAGTCTAATTTCTAACATCACTGCAGATATTCCACGGAACAATGAGATATTGAGTAAGCTGAGGTTTCAGACACCAGTAAGAGGTTTTGATGACTCTTTAAAGATTGCAAAAGTGCACTGTAAAAAAAAAAAAATCGTAAAATAATGGGAAAACGTCTGGCAGCAAAGATGCCAACCACTTCCCATCAAATGACAGTAAAAAAACCTTCACTAATTTTACAAAAAAAAGTTATTTGAAAACGAATATTTACCGACAACATTTTCTGTATTTTTACAGTCAAACTGCTGTAGAAAGAAAACAAATCTCATAAAAAAATCTCTGTTGAATGTTAAACGAATGTATAAATCTGCATAAAAACTTAAAAATATTGCAGAAATTCCTTAAAATTACACAATTAAAACCAAGACTTCTGTTTTAATACAGTATTATCTAGTATATTTTAAAGTAAAGACTTTTCTATGTAAAACACACAGAAAATGTTGTATAATAACTTTCAGATACCTTAATTTAAAGCCCAATACCAGTATATTGATCAATTTAAATTTTTATTTCATGTCATTATTCAATCTATATACAGTAAATTCCTGTTAAATATTGGTTTTATCCTGTACAAAAAACACAAGCTCTTGTGATATTAGGTTTCAGGAACATATTTTAACAGTTATTGCTTTATATAAACATTATTTGACGGTAAAAACAAGCAACTCTCCAATATTTCTACATATTTGTAGCTTCAATACAAGGGTTTACTTTAAATAAACAATATATTATAGTGATTACAGGCTATCCAATGAACTATCCAATAAATGTATATACATTTACCATCAATGTATGAGATATACTTTATATAAACATTTATTAAACATTAATTAAAATCAACTTTCCAGTATATCAACATGACATTTACTCAATGTATGGGTTCACTTTATATAAACATTAATAGACAGTAATTACAAGCATTTCTCCAATATATGCAAAAATACATGTTTATTTTATGTAAACCATATTTGATAGCAATTACAAGCAACTGTCCAATATATCTACATACTTTTTCCATTACAGCATGGGGTTTACTTTATTTAACCACTGTTTGACAGTAGACTTGTGCCGGTATTCGGTAATGCGATATATCGCGGTGATTAATATGCATGATATTGTTATCGTGGGCACTTCTAAATACCGTGAATAAATATACATTACAAATTATGCAGAATTTGGAATGCATTTTAAGAATAGTATTCCCATCAGCTGCTTAAAAACCTCTCAACTTGCACGTGTCAGTGTTTATGAATAGATTAATGAAACAGGACAAATTTAATCTTGACAAAATATATATCAATATAAAGATCTAACCCTCAAGCATCGATGACAGATCGCTGTTTTTTCAATGGAAAGCTTATAAAGACTGTATTTGCTACATTTGTGTAAGCAGTACACATAAAAATACGGAATGAAAACGCTGTACATACCAGATCCGTCGTAATAACGAGTCATAAACACATCCACAGCTGTAAATCCTGGCTTAGTTAGAAAGGTAAGGGTCCACTGAACGACATCTCATGAAGCACATTTAGCCCAACGAAGCAATAACGTTGTAATATGGATCATAATTCCTTTGTTTACGTTTCAGTTCTTCAGTGACATAACTGTTTGCGTCCGTTATGGAATAACTCACGGTCAGAAACAACGTCTTGGTAGTAAAAGAAACGGCATGGTTTACAGCTTACAGTGTCACAAACAGAATGAGACGATCCACTGGAAAAAAGAATGAATGAGAGATAGGCGAGAGATAGTTTATTTGAATTTTGGCGCTCTCTCATGACGTGACGCATTCTGACGCACCTGTCAGGTGATGGAGGCGGCATTTACAGCGATCGCTTTTCTAGTGTTTTATAATTGAAAAAAAAAACTATACAGTGGTATGTTTACTGACTAAATAGTTTTTTAGAAGCCTTCAATACTATTGGGAAATATATTTTCTTATATTTGGGGGGTGGGGGGTGTAGACATAGTCTCATAAAAATATTTGCAGGAGTCTCATTTTTCATGATATCTTATTCAGATTTGAAATAGAAACTCATGAGACATGTGGCTTTCAACCCAATACTTTTCTAGATTGCTCCAGGACTCATTTCATGTATTTTTATATCAAATAAAAAAATATTTAAGAGTGGTAAAAAAAAAAAAAAAAAAAAAAAAGCAGCTGTGAGTCCCATAATGGGGGGTGCTGGCTAACAGGTTAATAATTTATTAAAACTAAGGCTTAAAGTAATCAACATATAAGCAAAAGGTCTAAAGACGCTATCCCCAGGTTTCACAGGCTTTATCTAAACCCTGTCTGTGACCTACATACAGTAATATAGCATATTTGTGATTTTGATGTAAACATGTTTTATAATGAATAACTAACAGTGAATTACATAAACCATGTATACTTCTTAAAGACTATTACTTAATGTCTATTTATGATCTGACTGGATAATGTTTGATAAGAATTGTAGATGAGCACATCTAACAGACATGATACAGGTGTCTAAGTGATGTGTGTGTGATATTGTGTAGAATTCACTTTTGTCATCACTGCTTTGTGTTGTGTTGAGATTGTGAAGCGCAGCAGAACTGTATCAGCTGTGTTCAGATGACAGGAGGATGTTAGCTTCACCATCTGTAAATACATGATTGTTAGAACAATACGTTTGAATGAAACTTTGTTTCATGTGTTGTTGACTTGTACATTAATGCATTTATTGTGATGCTAACTTTTATACATTATTTTAATCATTTAGACATGTTTTTTTTGTTGTCAGTAAATAAAATAATTATTTTGTATTATTATTTTGTTAATTTATATCACAAAATAAATACATTTAATGTAATGTTAAGAAAAAAATATATAGAATTATTGGTTGCCATTTATTGTTATTATTGCATGTAAGTGTTGGGTTGGGCAAAAGATGCAATTCATTATGGGGTAATGTTAATTTTCGAGTAGTAATACTTGTATGAGATACTTTACTAGAAAGACACTTTTCACGTAAAAAAAAAAATATTAAAGAGATAACGATTTTAAGTTTTCTAATAATACAAAAAATGCTTTAGGATTACACTTGATCACATTAGTGGAGTTAAAAATATACATCAATTAAAATCAACAGTATTGGCTATACTACAATCACAAAATAAAAAGGCAGCCGTTTCTGCAACAAGTCTACAACATGGACAATGTTCTTCATTATCAAGATACTTACAAATACATTAATTAAACCTGTCACTTATATCTTTTAAGTTTTTGTGCTTGTTTTACCTTTGTAGGTCACATGATCAACATAGAGGATGATGATATACAAATTGCACTCATACTTCATACATACGCATTTAGGCTGTTGTACTCTTTTAGTGCTCGTTAAGTTAGTTAGTACTTATTGAAATTACAGTTTTTTTCAACTGCTTAAGCACAATTTTGAAAACAGGGCCCGATTTTTCAAACCCCTTCACACAATTAGCAAAACACTACACCAAAGTAGCACAACACCTCAGATCATTTGCAAAATGAAACACTTTTGTCAAAACAATACAATGTCTTTTAAAAACCTTATTTTGTTGTTATAAACACAACCATCATATGGTCTGACTCTGTTTGAATCAGTTAAACACTCCTGTGCTCAACCTAAAATACTTTTAGCATTTACACAGAAAGTGTAGAAATAAATTCACCAACACCACATGACACCAATTGTGCAGACTGATGAAAATATTAATTTATTTTCATGAACTCAAATCAGTCAATACTGAACATTTCAACAAAACATTCATAAAACATTTTCCAGTTTTCATATATTACAGTATTACTGAACGTACCATTGTACTCTAAACTTACAGTAATACTGTAACATAAATTACATATCCAGTTCAGTACCGAAAAAAAAAAAAACCTAAACATCTCTCTTCCTAGCTGGATCCACCCTTGTATGGGTGCTGGTTCTGTTTGATCACATGCTTCCTCCATCGCTTGAATGAGGGGCATCAGGACATAGGGCCGGAGATCATGTTGAGAAGAACTCCTCGATGGGGTTCAGGAAGGGGGAGTATAGCGGTAGGTATTGAACTGTAAATTGTGGGTGTTGTTGAAACCAGTTTTGGACCAGAGCAGAACGATGGAAAGCTGCATTGTCCCAGACGACAATGTATTGGATCTGGTCCCTTTGGTTTGCTGCTGTGATGATATTGTGTAATCGGTCTAAAAATGTAAGAATGAGTTCAGTTTTGTAAGGACCCAAGTTGGCATGGCGGTGGAGGACCCCATTCTGTGTAATGGCAGCACAAAAGGTAATGTTACCCCCACGTTGCCCTGGTACATTGACAATAGCCCTGCGGGCAATGATGTTTCTTCCCCTTCTTCGTACTGTTGTGAGGTTAAATCCAGCCTCATCAATGTAAATAAACTCATGCGGGGCTTCCTCCGCATCCATTTGCAAAACTCTCTGAAATACAGCAAAATATCATATGGTGTAGATCAGTATACTGTAGGTCTGCTATACAGTAAATTTACATGTACAGTAAAAAAGTTATGTGTGCAGTACACAATACTACAGTCAGTGAACAAAACTTACCACCACATATATGTTGGCCAAACAAAATACACAGCTGTGGTGGACTTTTACCACCGCTTGATTTTCAACAAGCACAGCGGGTTGGAGGAAGCAGATGAGCGAGGAGATCAGGCTGGCACATGGGAGTGTCACATGCGGAGCTGGTTTTTGAATGGACTGAGACCTGAAATTGCACAAGCAGTAAAGACCAGCTACATAAAATGGAAAAGTGGACGGCTATCTGCTGTTTTAGCTCACGCTTTGCATGCAGAAGAGATGCAGACGGCAAAGAAGGAAAGGGTTAAAGCCAAAACCGACAAAGAATGGCAGCTGGCGGTAGTGCAAGCCATGTCGAGGCCGGGGGGCTATTCTGCTCAGCAAAACCAGCAATCGAAAGGGGGGAGATGGAAAAGAGGAGGAGGAAGATATCGGAATGAAACTGAAAGAAACTCTGAAAGGTGGGGTTGTTGGATCTGCGAGACTGATGAACATGAGATATTGAATTGTACCAGATGCAGTCTGTGCAAAAAGGACGGTCATTGGGCCGAGGATTGCCCGGAGAACCAGCGAAATCAACAAGCAGAATGAAGCGAGGGAGACGGAGAGCAGAGAGGAGGGGTCCAGGGCGAGCGACCAACAGTCACAAGTCAACTCTAACCACAAACACACACACATACACTGATGTACTTTCTGCTCTCTGCAATGAAGAAAACGCTTGCTTTCCTTTGTGTATGTCTGATTCTGTTGATAAGCATCCTGACAAATGTGCTATTATGTTTAAGAGTGAAGCTTTTATGAAAATGCCTAAATATCTTATGCTAGTGGAGGGGATATTGATTGAGTTTTTAGCTGATATATATATATATATATATATATATGTATTACATATTCTAATATGGTCGTATTTTGTTGTATTTGAAGCTCATATTGTGGGAGGAAAGGTGTACATACTGAGTGTTATTAACAGCATTTTCACTCGCTATAAGCTGATGAAATCACTTTTTAAGGTTGTTTTTGCTCTGTATTCATTGCTCTGTATGTTTCGTGTGTTATCTGAGTGGTTTGGGTGTTTCAGTGTCTTTATACAGGACCAGGCTCATCACATTTTTTATTTTTTTCAGTTCTCCTAACCAACTTTCAGCTTGGCAAAGCAGTTCATTTCACATTCATGAATAATTCATTAAATTTGAGAGATGGAGTCATTGAATGCATTTTGTGCCAAAGCAATGATAATTAATCCTCAGTTTAGCCTACATACAGTAGACTTCTGTTGTGCTCACTGTGTGAAGAGTTTTGCAAAAGTGACCTAGGTATTGAGAAATGTATCCTAGCATCTGTAAAAAATGAAATGTAGAGCAGTAAAAAGTATTATATTGTGCTTTGGACTGTACTGAAAAGAAAGTTTTGCACAGAAAAACACTCTGATAAACTACAGATACTTTTCATACAGCGATATCCATCCAGAGGCAGATACTAACTGCCCACAACAGCCACAGTTCATCATGCACACACACACGCACACACAGACACACACACACACATGGTTAAAAGCCTGTTCCCTGTCATAATATGTCTTCTCATAAATTGAAAAACACTCATTCAGCTCAACACAAGATGATTAAAACACACTTGTGGTTAAAAGACTCTTTCCAGTAATACCACATTGTGCCTCCTCTCATGAATTGAAACACCCTCATTCTGCACCACATCAATAGACATCTCAGAGTTGTGATGCATATTTCTTCTCTTCAGCTCAACACAAGATGATTAAAACTCATCTTTCATTTTTTGTTAAGAGTTTTTATTCATTTATTACTGAAGCTGTTACAGTAGTCAAACTGTGAAATAAATAAAATAAAATACACAGTGACATAGCAAAGATAGTAATAAGAATATATTAACGTCCAATAACACCAATACAACTTTCACTTTAAGAGCTCTATTGTGTAGATCGGGGGGAAATGCCTGTCTTAAGACATTATTTAGTATAGTTTCTCAAGGCTAAAATCAGACCATTCTGTTTTTGCTTAAAACTTCAACTACAAATAAAACCAAAAAACATGGTTCCTATAGTTTAGGGATGGGTAACTGACGGGCCACTATACCGAAGAGTTTAGCTCCAGGTCAAACTAAACAAGCTGATCAAGGTCTTCAAGATAACTAGAAAGCACTGGTGTGTTTGATTAGGGTTGAGCTGATAGTGGCTCTCAGTTTACTCATATACACAGGCATCACCATTACGAAAATTAACCATGGTTTTACTACAAAATAAAACCAAAAAACCATGGTTACTGTAGTTAAACCATGGTAACCACAAATTAACCATGGTTTTGCTATATTAACCATAGTTTAACCATGGTATTTGTAGTAAATCTGTGGTTTTACAAATGGCAGTCAATACGCCAAAAAACCATGGGTTACTACAGTTTTACTATAATAAAACCATGGTTATTTTTCGTAAGGGCAGGGATGTAGTGGAGGCTAAACGCACGTAAACGCCGTTTACGTACTTCCCAAAATTCGGAAATAGCGTTTACCCACCTCCAAAGTGCGTTTACCCTTACGAAAAATAACCATGGTTTTATTACAGTAAAACTGTAGTAACCCATGTTTTTTTGGCGTGTTGACTACCATTTGTATAACCACAGATTTACTACTAATACCATGGTTAAACTATGGTTAATATAGCAAAACCATGGTTATTTTGTGGTTACCACGGTTTAACTATAGTAACCATGGTTTTTTGGTTTTATTTGTAGTTTTATTTCCATTTGTAGTGGTTAATTTTCGTAAGGGTATCCACCTCTGAATTGAGTTTATCCACCTCTAAATAGCCTACAGTTCCTATGACATTTTAAATTAAGCTTATGTCATTTAGTTATTGTTCATTATTAGTTTCATAGGTTGTTTGTTGTCTTTCACATTGTGCTGCAACTTGTCAGTGTTGACCAATGCTTGCGGTGTTGCCAGTAGTAGTGGGAAGTTCAGATCATTTTACTGACTCGGATCTTTGAGTCTCGTTCAGCAAAATGAACTAATCTTTTCTCTTCCCGTCTCTATGGGACTGACAGGAAGAATAAAATACTCGGACCTCACCTGTCGATTCAGAACCCTTATGTTATCCGCATGTGCATTCAACACAAAATAAACGAATCACTCTCTGAGACAACTCGGTAACGTTAGTCCTGAGTCATTTTAAAGATTCGTTCAAAATGAACGACACGCAACAGACTGCATCAAGATTCAAAAATGGATATCCGGCAATTAATAATAATAATAATAGGCTAATAATAATAATAATAATAATAATAATAATAACAATGTTAGTTATTTTGAATAGAAATCATCACTCATACAGCAGCCATTCATCTCATCTCCGGTTTATTTGTGTTCGTATAGCTACATACAATATCCACGATCCGCCAGGGCTATAGTCCAATGGTGCGCACATTTGAATAGATAATAATTTTATGACATGTTTGTAAAATATTTCGTCATACAGAATAACATTTCTATTCATTTTACACTGATTTATGCCATCTGAAGAGCTCAAACAGCTAACAGATCTAGGGATTACTCTCTTATTGATTCGGGTCAGCTATGACATCAGTGCGACATCATTAGTTTGTAAAGCTGTCAATCATCTCACGTGAACCACGTGACCAAAAGGATGTCCTTCTGCGATGAAGCTGTCTGTGTCATTGCAGTCTGTGTCATTGATAAAATATATGAAAGACAAAAGTAAAAAAATATTTGATTCCAGCTTGTTAAATGTGAATATGTTCTAGTGTCTTCTCTCCTCTGTGACAGTCAACTGAACTTTGAGTTGTGGACAAAACAAGACATTTGAGGACCATTCCTGGGCATTTCGGGGAAACACTGATCCACATTTTTCTGACATATTATAGACCAAACAACTAACCGATTAACTGAGAAAATATTAAACATATTAATCGACTATGAAAATAACTCTCTATTCCTCTTTAAAAAAAATTCTCTCTGTTTTGTCATTTAGTTAACTTTATAGATTTCAACCTTATTATTCCTTCTTGAGTCTCTTTAACAAGAACTTAGATTAATGTATGAATTGAATAGTGATTGTGTGACCTATATGAGGGAATAACCAGTGATACCCTTGGTAGTAATATCAAATGATAGCCTATAGCGATGTCATCAGGATACACATACACCGGTACCAGTGGCCCACCTTACCGTGAATTTATAGTTTACCCACCTCTTTTTTTACCACTACACCTCTGACAGGCATCACCCAAAACCTGAAAAATCCTCTACAACTCACAAACAACTCACAAGCAGCCAATCAAAGACAGACTTCAGTTAAAACCACAGAGAACTATTTGTCATGTTTCCTGTTCTTAGAATTGAAGCGCTTGGTGTCACAGTTTTTGAGTATTAGGCCGGCGACACACTGGATGCGCGGTGCAAGCGTCTCAGCTGCGTGGCTGTTTTTAATTTGGCTCAACAGGTTAGAGCCGCGCGGACAACGTGTGCATGCAAGAGAGTTTGTTGTCATGTGCATCCTCTCCACCTATAAAATCCCCCTGAAGCTCAGACGGCACAACATCAGCAGAGATCTGTCGTGATGAATGTTTCTTCTCTTCAGCTCAACACAAGGTGATTAAAACAATCGTATTTAATTTCTAAAGAGTTTTTATTATTCATTATTTAAGCTCTTACATTGCGGTGAAACTGTGAAACAGTCAAAACTTATATTATATTATATTATAGACTGTTAACAACAACACAAATGAAAGAACAAGTCTGGCAGGTTAGAGATTAGATGAAAATGAAAGAGGAGCACTTCTAAACTAAAACAACAACTTCAATGCTTTTATCTCTTTTAATGCATTGATGTAGAAACACATTTTTACTGAACAAGTGTTTTGCATTCCATGCTTTGTAAGCAAGAAAGTACTGTATTGTTTTGATTATATTCAATGTTCATCTTCTTCTCGTGTGAATGACCGTAAGTAATGGCTTTACTTCGTTACTGTATTTTTTAAGGACATTTTTCAAGTATCTGTACTTTACTGGAGTAGTTTTATGATGAGTAACTTTTACTTTAACTTCACTACATTCCAAAGCATTAGATCACACTTTTTACTTCATTACATTTCATAAAACATATCTTTACTCCCTATAATATATCACGTGAGGTTTCTGATTCATGAACAAACCGATTCTTTTCAATTAACCTTTTCAATCGGTTCCTGAATCGCACGATTGGTTTATGAATTAGAATGATCCGATTGCAGCTGTTCTTGAGTCGACAACAATCTAAAATCTACCCCAGAATCCTCCTTGTGCCTTGTGTTCTTGAAAATGTAGTTAATCTAGTGACTAAAAAGATTATACCATGATTCCTTCTTTATTTTAATTATGAGTTATTATGTTATGATACTTAGACCCAATAATTACTCAGCATTCCTAGGAAACAAGGTTTAATTGCAATAAAGAAAAAACTAATCCTATAAAAACCTCTAAAACTCCTAAGTAGTTAAAACTGGTGAAAATACTGCCTTGGTGGTATTTATTTGCTGAGACTTGGAGCAATGGCCGTGGATACAAACGTCTTTTAGGTTACATTTCAGGTTTAGGGATGTGTCAGATGTGCTTAAAACACAAACTTGCCAGATTGTCACGTTCCAGCAAATAAAGATGACAACATCGTGTTACTACAATTTTGTGTGTGATTATGCTGATAGAGATAAATCAATGGATTAAAAACAATGTAACTTACACAGTCACTTCTTTCTATATTTCTCTGGAAAGGGTTCTTCACAACCAGTGTGTTGGTTCTTGAAACACATCTTCAGATGCACCTGAACACATCATCAGTGATGTTACCGGAGGTCCTCGGGTGTTTCGGGTCTTTCTTCATCAGACACCCGCGCCCAGGTGACCCAGACTGTGACTTGTGTTCAGGAAGCACTCGCTTGCCCCCATGGTGCTCCTCTACGGATCCAGAGCCATCTCGAGGCTTTCTCGGCTGCGTCTGTGATGTTCTTGGTGCACTGCACTGGTCCAGGCCTCCTTCTACTCATCCTTCCTTCCTCCACGACACCTCTGACCTCTTCCTGTATTCGGCTGCGTTTCTCCTTCCATTCAATTCTTTATGTCGAGGAGGTGTTGCTCTGCTCCCACAAGCTCTTTGTGCCGCAGACGTGTCTGTGCATCCAGCCTCCAGCGCTCCACTTTCTCCCTGTCTTCACCAGCTCTCCTGTCTGGGACACCTCTGGGTCATTGGAGTCTCTATACATCAGCACCTCGTGTGCCCGAGTCACTTTAAACTCCTCTCCCAGGGATTTTAGACACAGCCGGAGCATTGTGGTGTTTTCATAGAGGGCAATGTTGCTGAGGCTCCTGGGAACCTAACCGTCTCCTGAGAAAGCTGCTGACCTTTCTTTCCAAGCTCTCCACTGTAGAAATGGGAACCTCATACACAAGTAGTTGAATATACTCTGCATTAGTTGGACACCCAGCAGAAAGGTAGAAACAAACTCTAAATTAGACTTTTTTAATTTGTCTAATCGTCTTCAGATTGTGAATTGATCTTCATACAGTTGTAATAGCAGAGGTGGTAATAGTTATTATACTTACAGGGTGTATTCTGTACTGTATTGTACAAAAAAGACACAGATATAACCTATCATCTCTGAAGGATTCACCGTCGATGTAGATGCGTCATCATATTGTCTCAGTGTACACGTCTTTCAACAACGTATTGTATCAAGCTATGGTAATATACATGTTTGTGGTAAATAAAGCTTAGATAAAAATATGATGAATAATTACACCACATCTTATCGCCGCCACCTTTTCTTGTATAAAGGAAATTACGTAATTGTATATTTACGGCTGATTGGCCAACACAGTAAAACTCCTTTTAAAAATTACATTAATATTGCTTTTCTATACATTTCTTTTTTTATTGCTTAAGCTAGATGGAAATTGAGTAAACACGTGGAGACTGAAAAGAGATGAAGACAAAAAGCAGTGGAAACATGGAGATTGTGAAGATCATCAGATGGAGCAGCTTCAGTGATATAAGACCAGACTGTAAGTAGATGAATCCTGATCTTTATCATCAGACCATGTACTTGTCTCTAAATGATGTGTGTTTTATTCCCAGTCTCTGATCCACACACACATGTGAAGAGCTGCTCTCATCAAACACAGAAGATCAGACATGATGATGCAAGAACATTAAAGTCTCTTCTGGACTCTCCAGCTCCTGCAACGTTCTTCTCTTTATTATTTTATGAAGCATATATTGTACTTGTTTTCTGCAATTCAGTATACATATCGTACTGCATTGCATTCAAGGAAAGTTTAACACTTCTGAACACTTTTCAAACAAATATGAATAAAGTCCTTGTGTTTTCTTTCTCTCTCTCTAAGATCAAAGTTCAGATATAATATATGAATATGTGTTTTTATTGAGTCACGTATGATCCCTCTCTCTCTCTCTCAAATACATATTTAGCAGCTAGTGTGACTGCCGTCTCATTCTCTCCAAGTATATAGAGTAGTTTCTCTGAGTCGTTTAGAGACAAGAATGAAGGATTCAAAGCGTTTCTCTTGTAGTGCTGTATTTGGGACAGACCAGAAGGAAGTGTTTCTCATCCTCTGTTTGATTCAGCTCACAGTGTTTGCAAAGGCGCTCTTCTCTCGGGAGACAGGATCTTTTATATCTACCAATCTCTATCATGATTACTGAGTCGATATTTGGGAAGGATTTGTCTTTCTTTTAATTGCTTGAGTGATAAGTAGTTTGCCAGTTTTGTGGTTCTGTTTAGGGCCGAATAACACTGGAGTTTGGTTTGGAGCTCAAATTCATTTTTTAATTGTTCTTCATAATTATACTTGAGATTTGTGTCAGTTTCTGAATGTTGGGTTTGTGATTGGAGTCAGACTCAGTTTGGGTGTCCTTCATCAGTTCTGAAATATCATAATCTTAGTTTTTGGGATGTTGATGTCTAAGGCCCAATCCTGGCAGTATTTAGTTAAAATGTCGAGGTTGTTCTGAAGACCTTCTGGTGTTATAGACAGAATTAGTAAGTATTTGACCTCTGTGTGGTGTAATTGTAGTCCTGGACTGTTCGACTGGTCCAGTAGATCTGCCAGTTCATTGATATATATATATATGTTAAATAAAGTCTCACTCCTCGCTGTTGAGGAAAATAGTCTGTCCATTGCTGGCCAATATTTACTGCACATTTATTTTGGTTATACATGTTTTTAATTAAGT
This sequence comes from Carassius gibelio, assembly GCF_023724105.1. Taxonomy (NCBI): domain Eukaryota; kingdom Metazoa; phylum Chordata; class Actinopteri; order Cypriniformes; family Cyprinidae; genus Carassius; species Carassius gibelio. Next base: position 27,827,245 of record NC_068416.1, on the reverse strand, counting down.
CATATATTTTACCCCCTATGCCACTTTGAATGATTTTATAAAACAGTCCATTATGCCAGATGGAGTCAAAAGCCTTCTTAAAATCTGCAAATATTTTCCCATCTTTCTTCTGGTGTACATTTCCTTTTTTTTAGCGTGTGTAGTGTGTGAATATGTTTGGTGTTGATTAATTTCTCCTTGTAAAGTGTGGAATACTTCATCGTCGTAGTATGGGGAATCTGATGGAGGAATATAAATTCCACAGATAAAAAGGAAAAATTCCAGAGCTTTTATCCAATTTTAACCAGATGTGATTTTTGCCTTTCTGTAATTTTTTATTCATATGACTAAACCTCCAGAATCTCTACCACGGTGTACTGAGCTGAGTTTCCATGAGGGCACTATGATTTCAGAGTAACGTGAAGGACACTGATCGGACACATCGGATCTACACATCACTCTTTCTCATATGCAGGGATCTAATGTCTCTGGATAAGATCAGACATGAGCTGCTCATGTCAGGCAACACAAATGCTGTCGAAACCCTTTTGATCTGACTAACACAAGGGGAAAATGAGAATGAGAGAACTAGACAGTTGAGTTTGTGATTCAGTGAAGTATCAGTTTTACAGCAGAGATTATCACATGACCATCTATATCATATCAGAATTTAGAAGAGGTTTATTTAAATGAAAACTGTACATTGAGTGATAAATACTATATTTTGATCAGCTTCAAGATACTAAAAAGATGATGCATCTGAGAGTTTTGTGACCTCACTTTAATTTAAAGCTCATTTTAATATGTTTTTCTACAACAATAACTATATCACTACCATTCCAATCATGTGATTATTTGTGGTTAGTTGTTTACAGTAAGGCTGTAACTGACTAATGATTTGTTAAATGTGTTTCAAATAAATTTTTTCTGTTATTCTACATGGACGTCCATTCATTGTTATTTCCACAACACCAAGTCATTTCCACCACCTCATAACTCTTTTTAAAGAAATATGTACAAAATTCTAATCACTCATTAAAAATGTTTGCATAGTTTATGGGATAATGTTCCACTTAATGTAATAACACAAGTAGTAATTTTCAGAAATGTATCTGTTACGTAAGACAGAAACAGGATGTAAATGCAAAGCGTAGTTTATTAATTCAGCACAAAGATCAGATTTGACGAAGTAACACAGAAGCACAAGGCAGGGTGGAACGATGACGCAGGTACTTCGATGGACAACGGATGGTGGTGCTCAGTCCAGTGATGATCCCTCGAATGATTCCCGGTAAGTGAGTAATCCTCGTGATGGTGCTCGGTGATCCAGTGCTGAGTGGAGATCGAGGGAAGACCGCCACAGACACTGGTACAGGTACAGGAACAGGAACAGGTACAGGTACAGGTACAGGTACAGGTACAGGTACAGGAACAGGTACAGGAACACACCGGGAAGAACAATGATCTGAAAACATGAAACACAGGTTACTGAACTTATAAAGGGAACAAACAATTGAATCCAGCTGGCGCTGCTGATCATCGCTGATCAGTGACCACGTCCACAGACACACACACACACACAACAGCACATTAGACGAGAGAGAGAGAGTGAATTCATGAACCGTGACAGTATCTAACCAATGCAATATTATATTTCAGGTTGTGGTGGATGTAAGCTTTGCGTTTGGGCCTCATGACAATTAATTTACTTAATCCACAAATCTATGGTAATTGCAATAAAGGTATAAATTGGTAAAACTATGTGTGACAGTGGTCTTACACTGTTAAGAAATTATGTATATTATATTAATTTTAAATAATAATCAAATATTTACATGTGATGGAAATGACATTTGTTTAGTGCGGATTGGAAAATATGTCAAAAAACACCAATTTGTCTTATAATGTAAGTGCGTTCTCTTATGGATCATTAAACTAGAATAGTTATATTTAACTGTTAGATTGTGAAAATTTTGATTTGAATGCTTTTTTTTCCCTCAAGTTCACAAGGCCAAAAGTGCCTGTAGTTAAAGAACCACCCATAAACATAAAACTACTCACTCATTTTAGTTGCATTCTCTGGGCCTTTCTTTCGGCAAATTCATCCACGATGAACGTGGTGTTTAATTCACGGCTTCGTGCATTCTCGATGGAAAGAATTGTCAGTCCCGATAGTTTGTTTTGCGACATGGTGTTCACTAACATTAGGTCGGCAAGAAAAACGGTCTATTTTGGGTAGTTTTTGTGTCTTGACTAACTTGGCCCCGCTTTTATGTTTATATTAGTGTTAATATTAATGTTCACGTAGATAGCCACTATAGTAACCTCTCATATTGTGTTTTCTTTTTTTTTTGGCGCGACGATGCGTCATGTAAATAAATGATGGCGTAGTAGCTAGTCTACGGCAGCCACGGAGTGCAAAAAAATTTATAAATGCAAACAAGAAATGACGGAGAAATTAGACATTACAGAGAAATAAGAAATTACTACACATGAAATGCATAAAAAAATATATTTATTGCGGCCACAATTTAAAATTAAATAGAAAAAAAAACTGTATTAAAAGCTGGTGCGGGCCCCTTATTGGCCCTGGCCCATTTGCACGAGCATACCCTGCATGCCCAGATGCTACGCCACGATTCTTTTTTCAACTGTTCAACAGAAGCTCTAAGCGACCATGCAGTATAACTTTTTCCTTCTTGTTTTCTTGTTATAAAAATTTATTTTTCTCATTATCTCAACATAACGAAAGTTTGTTTTCTCGTTATAACGACTTAATTTTCTCTAAGAAGTTACAAAACTATTAATTCAGTTTTGTTCTATAATGTTGTAAAGTTTTTTTTTCTACACGTACACACACACACACACACACACACACACACTGAACATGAACACTCTTTTCAAACAGAAGCTTGTAACGCACATGATATCTGTCACAGCATATAATGACTACTAAAAATGACAAATTATATATAATTTTATTTCAAATAAAGGGGAAATCAAAAGTGAGTTTAATCCAAGCACCTCAATAAAAGATCTTAGAATAGTTCTGAAGTGTTTGCAGTGTTGTTTTGAAATGTTAATTAAAAAAGCAAAAAGTTTAGTGTACTGTCTTTGGAAAGAGCAACAGTGATTGATCAGCCTTTATTTATGTACGGTATTGTAGACGTTATTACCTAGGCGAAGCAGAATTAGCTAACTATTACAGTAAGAGCGTATGCATGGTTGTCCATCAGATGCCTGTCAAAGTTGAGCTTGTTATTATAGCAACAGTAAAACTGTTATGTTGTTATTAAGAGAAAACAAAATTTCGTTATGTCGAGATACCGAAAAATTTAAATCGTTATTACAAGAAAACAACTTTCGTCATGTTGAGATAACGAGAAAATTAAGTCGTTAAAACGAGAAAATGATTTTTTGTCATGTTGAGATAATGAGAAAATGACTTTCGTTATGTCAAGATAACGAGAAAATGACGTCGTTGTAATGAGAAAATGACTTTCGTTACGACGAGATGACGAGAAAATTAAGTCGTTATAACGAGAAAACAACTTTCGTTATGTCGAGATAATTAAGTCGTTATAATGAGAAAAAGTCTTTCGTTATGTCGAAATAATGAGATAATTAAGTCGTTATAATGAGAAAACAAGAAGGCCGCTTAGAAGTTCCGTACACTTAAGACATAACCGACAGTTTTTTTGAACATAGTAATCAAGAAGGGTATTTTCACATATTTTTTCTGTATTTCTCAGCACAAGAGCAAAATGATACACTTTCGTGACGACACGCAGCAGCGTTCTGTAAACTGTCCTGAGCGACTTCTTAGACTGACCCCAGTCAGACGGTTGAGACCCCCCCCCCCCCCCCTCTCAGCTGTGGGCCCCTATAATCGTCACCACCTTTCACCCTACTAGTGATGATGTGATCTGCTGTAATATTAATAATCTCCAGTAGAGAGCGACACTTGACTGTCTGAAATATGAAATCATGTTCATCTGCATTATATTCCTGAGTTCGTACAGTCAGAGCTCAGATGTGTGTTTTCATGATTTCAGTGATCCAGTATTTCAGCAGATATCATCTACAGTATGAACTACAGCAGTACAGATTATTACAGTAAAATTAATTTAATAAAAAACTCATAGTTCATATTTATTTACAATTAATTCTAGTAATATTTTATTTCATAATGTTCAGTGTGGGGACATGACCAGAACAAAGGCAGGGAGACACTCAAGTCAAAAAGAGAGTTTATTGACTCACATCTACATTAAAGTTGATCCTCCTCACAGAGACCCAAACCAGAACTAACTCCTGAGAGGCCAAGTACGCCCCTTTTACACTCGAGGGTCAAACCATCCCAAATTACAGGAAAACACTTCCCCCCGAACCATGCTGCAGTCATGAGCCCGAGGAAAAAACTGATGAACTTTGAAAAAGTAGCTACAAAATAAACCTTTTAGGTGTCTCTTTTCCATGACCGAATGTGCAGCTTAGCACAACAAACAAACAATAGAAAATAAATATTCATATCAATATTGAAAAATAAACAAATACTGTATAAACCAGAAAAAAAAAAAACATGCATAGGCCAAAGATTAAAAATAACTACAGTAAAAATAAATACAGTAAAAAGCTGATGATATGTTAGATTACTGTAAAACTGTATCATATTCATTCAGAATTATGTGTGTGTACACAGTACAGATGAAATAAACTGAACCATTGGTTGTGATCAGATGAGTGTGAAAAGAGTCCAGGAACTGATCAGACTGTATTCTGATGATGATGAAGATGATGAAGATGATGCTGGTGTCTGGTCTCTGTGATGTTGTGTTCTCTTAATAAGATCTGAATGAACATCACAGGTCCGTCTGGATCACGTGAGACTAGAAATCACAAACATATAGAAATATTCTCATTGGTTTGGATTTATAGTTTTTTCTATAATCACACATCTGTAAATATGTAGTACATCTAGTGCAGAAAGTCTGATGAATCTGTCTGAAAGTGATATTTTATGACAGGAGTGTGACGGTTAAAAGATAATGATCAAACGCTTACAATCTGGCTTTAGTGTCTCCATACTGTTCCATCTCGCAAGTATCTCTCTGCTTTTCTCTTGTGATCCAGTCATTTCTGTTTCATTCCTGTCCTCCATTTCTCTCTCTGTGCTGGTGTTTTGTGGTGGTTCCTGATGCTCCAGCAGATTTCTCTGTGTGTTTTTGTTTTTGTCTACATCACATTTATACCTAATTTGCAGACAACACAACAAAAATAGTTCAATAATGAATCAAACATCAGTTTATGTCAAACTCAGATGAATTCGTCCATCCTAGAAACACAGTGGGGCCAAAATAATTAAAACATTAGTATTTCCAGCAGATATATTTTTATTATTTCTATCTTTTGTTGTAGTGTCTCCTATAAGTTTCCATTTCCAAACATTCATTTGAGACAGACTTTCTGGAAGCGTCTGGGAGACACAGTTGTTCAGATTGAGTCTGTCTCAGTTTGTTCTGTTTCTTCATGTGACTCCAGACAGACTGATGAAGATCAGATCACATCTCTGTGTGCAGCACACACATCTCACTGCATTATTAATATTAATGACACAATCAGTGTTTGGAAACTGATATTTCCATCTGACACACTACAGCAAAAGATAGAAATAACTGACTTCAAACCAGTTTCAGCAGCTGAAAATACTAAGTGTTCGAAATATTATGACCACCACTGTATCGTTTTTATTTATGTATTCATTTTCTGACAGTATTTTCTACAAATTAAATAATAATAAAAAAACTCAGAGTGATAACCAGATCAATCTAAACCTCCCTCTGGAGAAATGAGTACATAGGCCTATTAAATGAGATAATGCCTCATTTGCATGTTTAAACATAGCATTACCAAAAACTCTTGCTACTCTTAATGTAATCAATCAGGTGATGAAGTACAGTGATGTCTTCTGTCTTGAATTCACATATGAGTGTTTCCAGTGTAATTTCACATAAATACATCTGGAACAAAATAAGTCTTATTTATGAACTCACTGGGGAAATGTGAAATATGAACTGTTCATACAGTATTGTTCAAAATAATAGCAGTACAATGTGACTAACCAGAATAATCAAGGTTTTAAGTATATTTTTTTATTGCTACGTGGCAAACAAGTTACCAGTAGGTTCAGTAGATTGTCAGAAAACAAACAAGACCCAGCATTCATGATATGCACGCTCTTAAGGCTGTGCAATTGGGCAATTAGTTGAAAGGGGTGTGTTCAAAAAAATAGCAGTGTCTACCTTTGACTGTACAAACTCAAAACTATTTTGTACAAACATTTTTTTTTTCTGGGATTTAGCAATCCTGTGAATCACTAAACTAATATTTAGTTGTATGACCACAGTTTTTTAAAACTGCTTGACATCTGTGTGGCATGGAGTCAACCAACTTGTGGCACCTCTCAGCTGTTATTCCACTCCATGATTCTTTAACAACATTCCACAATTCATTCACATTTCTTGGTTTTGCTTCAGAAACAGCATTTTTGATATCACCCCACAAGTTCTCAATTGGATTAAGGTCTGGAGATTGGGCTGGCCACTCCATAACATTAATTTTGTTGGTTTGGAACCAAGACTTTGCCCGTTTACTAGTGTGTTTTGGGTCATTGTCTTGTTGAAACAACCATTTCAAGGGCATGTCCTCTTCAGCATAGGGCAACATGACCTCTTCAAGTATTTTAACATATGCAAACTGATCCATGATCCCTGGTATGTGATAAATAGGCCCAACACCATAGTAGGAGAAACATGCCCATATCATGATGCTTGCACCTCCATGCTTCACTGTCTTCACTGTGTACTGTGGCTTGAATTCAGAGTTTGGGGGTCGTCTCACAAACTGCCTGTGGCCCTTGGACCCAAAAAGAACAATTTTACTCTCATCAGTCCACAAAATGTTCCTCCATTTCTCTTTAGGCCAGTTGATGTGTTCTTTGGAAAAATTGTAACCTCTTCTGCACATGCCTTTTTTTTAACAGAGGGACTTTGCGGGGGATTCTTGAAAATAGATTAGCTTCACACAGACGTCTTCTAACTGTCACAGTACTTACAGGTAACTCCAGACTGTCTTTGATCATCCTGGAGGTGATCATTGGCTGAGCCTTTGCCATTCTGGTTATTCTTCTATCCATTTTGATGGTTGTCTTCCGTTTTCTTCCACGTCTCTCTAGTTTTGCTCTCCATTTTAAGGCATTGGAGATCATTTTAGCTGAACAGCCTATCATTTTTTGCACCTCTTTATAGGTTTTCCCCTCTCTAATCAACTTTTTAATCAAAGTACGCTGTTCTTCTGAACAATGTCTTGAACGACCCATTTTCCTCAGCTTTCAAATGCATGTTCAACAAGTGTTGGCTTCATCCTTAAATAGGGGCCACCTGATTCACACCTGTTTCTTCACAAAATTGATGACCTCAGTGATTGAATGCCACACTGCTATTTTTTTGAACACACCCCTTTCAACTAATTCAACTAATTGCCCAATTGCACAGCCTTAAGAGCGTGCATATCATGAATGCTGGGTCTCATTTGTTTTCTGAGAATCTACTGAACCTACTGGTAACTTGTTTGCCACGTAGCAATAAAAAAATATACGAAAAACCTTGATTATTCTGGTTAGTCACATTGTACTGCTATTATTTTGAACAATACTGTAGATAAACTGAAGAAGAAAAACTTTTTTAAGGTAAGTGGTTGCAGTCAATTTATTTGAGCATAATTTCAATAAACACATTTATTTGAATAATTAAAAAAATAATAATTATGAAGCTAAAATAAATAGTTTGAAACCCAATTTTTTTTATTTTTCAGTTTAGTATTGATCATAATTCCTAGGAGACAAATGAAATCTATCACATGGAATATCACAATGCCAGATTTTACTAGTCTCTGTGTGGTGATGTAAAAAGTGTTTGTCTCTACAGATTTACACTTCAGTTTCACTGAATACAAACAGCAATGATTAAAATAAACCAATGAAATACAACAAACAATGAAATATAAAAGGGTTTAATGACCTTGTGAAGATCTGAAGAGAGAGACATGTCCTCTGTGGATCTGAGAGCTCTGCTGCTGGTTTATATACAGTAGATGTGATCAGAGGAGAGAGAGTTTAACTCACACAATAGAGAAGAGCTCTGCTGCTGGTTTATATACAGTAGATGTGATCAGAGGAGAGAGAGTTTAACTCACACAATAGAGAAGAGCTCTGCTGCTGTTATATACAGTAGATGTGATGAGAGGAGAGAGAGTTTAACTCACACAATAGAGAAGAGCTCTGCTGCTGTTATATACAGATGGTGATCAGAGGAGGAGTCTAGTGTAGTCTACAACAGAACAGGTTCTCCAGGTTCCTGTTTCCTTCTCGTCCGTTTAAAGTCACGCATAATGATGACATCTGACACATCTGTCAAATTGATTGATGGGTTGTTGTCACTTTATTCTAACATTTAGCAAAAAAAAAATTTTAACCGTAAGTGCTGTTCTCAGGATGTATAATAATAATAATAATAATAATAAACATATTCATCGAAATGGGTCTCAAGTCTAGGAGTCCATCAGTGTGTTTTAACAGACTGTAGATCCTGAAATCTAAAGTCCATTACGGTTCATTATCTACAGAAGAGCCAAGACTGATGACTGATATAATGCTGAGAAACTCATTTCAGAATGTAAAACAAACAATACACAAATTATTGAAATATGAAGAACAATATTTACACAATTTACAGAAAGCTAAAAAGATGCTCATGATGCACTGACGAACATGAGTGTATGTACAATCATATTTTCTAGAGACAATAATGAGAAATTACAGTTCTTCTGTTCAGTAACACACTGATGGCTCATATTCATAATCACAAACTGACCAATAAACCTGATGAATCAGTCTGTCATTTGTCATCATCTTGTGCACGATCACTTTATACTTGATCTTCTTACTTTTGTATTGTCTGTGCAGTATTTTCTCACTCTCTTCTCTCTGTTTCAGTCTATTTGTTGGTAATATTCAGTGTAATATTATTGTCTTGGGTGTTCATGCAGTTCATCATTGTGTATTAAATCTAGAGCTGAAAGTGTTCATTATCATAACTGATCTACAGTAGCTGTTGTGTGTGTGTGTGTTGAATTAAAGGAGACTAGGTTACTCGCATGAATAAAGTAAGAAATATGATTTCTTTTCTTGTGCTTGACTTAATTTTATCCCACTGATAAATCCTTTACAATAAAAGCAGTGTTAAGAAAGTAATTACAGTCCGTGTTGATTCTGTGGACCTAATATATTTGATTCTATAAAAGTCTGATTTGATATTGTACACGCTGCTCTGGATAACAAACATTAAACCAAACTAAAAACTGAGGCCTTTATTTAAAAGACTTCTGTGAAAACTAAACTCTTTCTATGTCCAAAGATCCAATGGAAACCTTTATTAAGAGTATTCTGTGTTTTTGTTGTATATGTGGTTTTCATCTCTTTCTCTGAAGAGGAAGAATCATCTGCGAGTCTGTTCAGAAACTGCAGGAGTAATGCTGAGGATCGTGTTTCGTGTTATGAGCAGTAATCAGAAGAAAGCCCTGGAGGGGAATTCTGTCCAAAACTAAAAACTAACCGGTCTGACGAGTTCAGTTCACAGACTGTTAACAGCATGATGTCCTGGTTCACTAGTATGAGGAACATATACCATTTTAAGAGGAAACAATGAAGCATACATGTGTTACTCAGTCAGTGTAATATCAGTCTGATTATTGTAATAATACAAAGGGAAAATGGCATTATTTATTATTTAAAGTAAAACTAAATTAAATGAATAGTTATTTTAAGAGAAAATAATTTTGTGCAACTATATCTAATCATCTTACTGATGAGCTGTTAAACTGATTGGAAGAAAGTTCAGTGTTATACACAAGAAAACAGACGTGTAGGAAACAGCTTCAGTCAGAAGAAGTGTGTGTCACTCGTATAACAGCTTTCTGAACGAGAAGAAGAGACTGCGGGACTCAAGTTATTTTCACACTACTCAATTCATTATAATGATAAATGATGAAAACACAAGGACAATACAAATGTTACAGAAGACACAGCTACACAACGATACAAACATCAGATTGTGTATCATGCTAAACATTACTTTGCAAATGACCAAAATATAAGAAATATGAACTTCATAGAGACTACTGCAATATAACAGAAAACATGAACGATGCGGGGCTGGTTTCTTCTAACAGTTATTTGACTGAAATAAATAATTTCTGATTTGTTCTCACAGCACAGTTTGTATTCTGGTAACCCGACTGAGAAAACAGTTGTTCATTTTTATAAATGTAGACGTCTGAATAAAGATCCAGAAGAGATTTTAATGTGCTGCTGTGGTTTACAAAAGAGAAAAAAGTCAAGAGTGTTATTCAGACGTAACACAGGAAAACATTGTTTGTGTGGATTGTGATTCATATCTGTTGTGTTATTAATCATTAGGACACAACTGTCTCTCTAAACATTTAACATCATGCAAACTTTTCATCTGTACAAACAATTGCTCTTCCCATAAACAATATTTACTAAAATACTGGAAACATTTGATTGACAAGTCCTCAAGTTGTATGGTTTAAAAAACAAACCCAGTCAAACCACAGTCAAATTATAAACCAACACGTGACATAATCTCACTTCATCTTCAAGTAGCATTCAGATCATTCTCTGTAGCATTCAGATCATTGTTGTTGAGTTCCTTGTCATAAAGATCAGATTCATGAAATACCTGCAGACATGTCTGCAGTCACACCTCTACAGCATTTAACCTCACACATTCTTCTGTTTGTCTGAGATGGCCTTTGAAGCAGTTTTGCTGATACTCATACTGTTCTATGAAAGCTATAACAATGTTTTATTTACAGAGCACATTTCAAGAACCCAAGGACAGAATATGATTTCAACAAGTGACACAAATAATACAGATAGACAGTGATCATATGAGATATGAATTATTATAGATCTGAAAGCTGAAAAGCCGTCTCTTCTCACCTTTATTCATTACAGTATTATAAAGTAGACACATTCACATCTGTCCAGCTGCAGTAACACTTCTGCTGGATCAAACTCAATCAAGTCAACTTCTCTTCAGTGATGTTCTTCAGAAGAAACAGTTTTCTGTCTGTCACCCGTTACAGACTCACATCTGTCTCTGATCAGACTCATTTTTAGCTGAAACTCGTGCTGTACACCAGTATAGAAGCTATTTTCAGTGACAGGAAATACATTACTGTAACTATATGGGTGCCGTGCTTTCAGAAAGTGCAGAAACACTGCTGTAGAGCAAGAATAAAGATGTGAATCTAAGAGATCTGATGTTTCTAGACCTGATTCAGCATCATTTCTCTAGTTCTCATCATATGTTTAGTGCATCTTTCATTAATACAAGTCAGTAGTGTGTTACTTTAATGTGTGTACATGTTAAAACTGTTATTAGTTTCATGTCTAGTATCTTTACTGTTATCGAGTTTGTGTGTCATTATGATCCTCATTAATCTTCAGATCAGATCTCTTCTCATACTCTAAACTGAAACTGAAGTCTTTGAGATTGTAGTAAAATCTGCTTGAGAACAACAGTTTCTATCTTTCCTGTAATAATCAATATAAAACACTATTAGTAACACTCTTTCCTCATCATCTTCTTGTTCTCTAATGACTGTGTTGTGTTAAACAGTAGAAGTCTGGTGTAAAGTCTGGAGTCTTGTGTTTCTGTTAAAGTCATTGATGAGCTGCTGATGTGAATCAGGTGTGTTTCATCACACATTTACATCTTCTTCAGCTCTGTGTCACTCATTTAACCTTTACACTCAGATTTAAACTCTACAAACAATATTAGACTGCGTCTGAGATCAGAGATTCACTCAACAGCTGCTTCTGAATCCAGTAGATAAGATCCTATCAGCTGCTGAAGTGAAATCTGTGTGTGTGTGTGTGTGTGTGTGTGTTTTCATTGCTGGGGTCATCTGAAGTCCTCTCAGTGTTGTGTTCATCAGTGTCTGGATCTAATCTTTATTCTGGTGTTATTCAGATATATCCACTGAATATATTCTGCTTGATTTCTGACTAAACAGCTGAAAATATCTGTAGAGTAAAGCTGAACACATCTGTGTCTCTGCAGCACAGAAGCAGTCCTCAGTAGCACAGGGATATTTGTAGAAACACACAATAATACACGTCCAGGGGTTTCTGTGTGTTATTTCTACTGTTAGCATGTGTGAGTGTTCACTATCAAACACAGAGAAACTGTGAAGAGCAGCAGCAGAAACCCTTCATCAGTCTGTTAGTGATCAGATGAGTCTGAGAAAGAGTCCAGCAGCTGAACACACTGAAGTCTGGACTGATGAAGATGATGATGAAGATGATGAAGATGAGCCCGGCGGCTCGTACACGACATCTTCTCATCAAGCAGCGGCGCTAATTTGTCAATTCCCCACACAGTGAAATGATAGAGAATATGAAACCGCTTGGCGGCAGCGGCACAGAGAATTGTTTTTATTGTTATTGTTTTTATTATTTGTAACTGCTCGTGCCACCCCTCATGTATCACGAGAAACACAATATACAGTAATAATTTGAAGGAATTTTCAGTTTTTGTTTTTTGAATTACTCTTTGCATCGTGGAAGAAGAACCAGATTTCAGGTTTGGAGAACCGTTCTTACACTTCATGGTAAATTAATTTTTGTTAAATGTCAAATAAACTGGTTTATTTGTCAAATGATTGTCAGAGCCTTGTATTCATCATCTTCACTCGACTGAAGAGCAGCACAACTGTGTTTAGAGACATTTAATGACTACAACAGAAGCTGACAGAAGAACTATCATCATCATCATCATCTTCTTTATCTTCATGATCACCATCATCTTCTTTATCAAACATAGACTTTTGTGTTTTACAAAACTGTTTGTTTCATTTTGCACTGTTTTTCGTGTATAATATATATTTTCTGTATATTTTTTAAAATTCATTTAACTGTAATAAATCTGTCCTGCTTCAGGAGAAAACAAGCCTGTTTACAATTAAAATCAGTCAATCTATCAATCAATAAATAATAATAAATCGTACTTTTCCAACTACATCACAAACCAAAGATAATTATGCATAACACAAACAATAAATAAAAGACGTCACTATCCACAGATTTAATATGGACTATGCAGATTTGTTTGTTGAGAGAGACAGGTTTCAGTGTGTCAGAGTCAGACAGTATTGTGTCGCTCTCTACTGGAGATTATTAATATTACAGCAGATCAACAGATCACATGATCATCAGCGTCATATCAGATACAATTAAAATAGAGATATAATGGTAAGTCATGAACTTTTTAATTACTTAATAATAATTAATATAATTAATATAACATAATTACTTTTTTCTTTTTTTATTAGATCTGGATATGTTTTCATGTGTTTAAACGGAGCGACAACATACTGACAATTATTCACTATAATCTGAGATAGAGAAGGATCTGCAGCATTAGATCTCCACACACTGCATGATCTGTGTAATATCAGAAGCACATTTCAGTGACCTCTGATAACAGATCAATAAAGTGAAAGTGAAAGTGAAAGTGACGTGACAATATTAACTGTACACTAGAAACATTCGTGTTATGTGAAGCTGCTTTTAAATTATATTATATGAATGGAATATTATCTATAATCTAGATAAATGATCACAACTAACAGACTCAATGTTTCTCTTCCTGCATCGACCTTTGACCCCTGTGACACAGTGAGGTGTCTCCCTCTACAGGCGATCCTCAGAATCACACAGAGTTACAGATCTACAAATATATATGAAAGTAATTTCCAGTATTTTTAGTTCTCACTAGAGGGCGCTGCATCAATCTGCGTCTGAAAATTTTTTTCTGTAAAATTTTTTTACAGAAAGTAATCTTAATGAGTAAAGTTGTCTCACCCTCCAGCAGACAGATGCATCAGTGTATGTCAGCTACAAGTGTGCATTTTGCTGTTTACCTGGTTCTTCCTGCGGAATTTCAATCACAAAATGAAATCAAAGACCACTTTTGGTTAATTTTAGTTCATCAACCACACATTTCTTCAGAGTAAGTAATGACTCGGCAGTCGGCACAGTCATGTGACGCAGACAGACGCAGATTGATGGGAAGTCGTGGCCTAATGGTTAGAGAGTCGGACTCCCAATCGAAGGGTTGTGGGTTATAGTTTCGGGCCGGCAGGAATTGTGGGTGGGGGTAGTGCATGAACAGCTCTCTCTCCACCTTCAATACCACGACTTAGGTGCCCTTGAGCAAGGCATCGAACCCCCAACTGCTCCCCGGGCGCCGCAGCATAAATGATGCACACTGCTCCGGGTGTGTGTTCACAGTGTGTGTGTGTGTTCACTGCTCTGTGTGTGTGCATTTTGGATGGGTTAAATGCAGAGCATGAATTCTGAGTATGGGTCACCATACTTGGCTGAATGTCACATCACTTTCACTTTTTCACTTTCAATCAGAGTAGGCCTGGGCGGGGCGACACGTGCAACCACACCCCCCAGGTGCATGTGCATACACAGCATCTTCTCAGCAAGCAGGGGTAGCGTTAGTAGCTGCAAACTCGGAGCCTGCTGCATCTATAGTCCCCTATTCTGAGACCCCTTGCGACCCGATCTCACTGCATATTTTAGGAGGTATGAATTTGTACGAATGACCTACACACCTAACTCAGACCCTAAACCTAACGGACACAGGGGTTTAGACTAATCGTATAAAATCGTGGTTCAATCGTCTTTCATAGACATAAATACATGTTAGGGAACCTGGGCGTAGTTGGTGTAGAATTGAGTAATTGGTTTAAAAAGCTAGGTTTACAGAGACTTCATTATAATGCACAGTTGTTTATTGTTAACTTAAATCACTGTTTGATTTGTTGAATCACGAGATGTTAGCTGCTGCAAGTTTAATCTTCTGGACCAGTTAAATTCACAAAATAAATCACTGGAACATTGTAAAACGCTTAACGTGAAAGTACGTGGCTTAATGTATTAAAACTGTGTATAGAAAGACCAAACTCAGTAAACATATTAATAAAGCATTCTATTCACAGACAAGCAGATATGACGATTAGACGAAACATGTTTAATTACGTGTTAAGCATTTGGCTGCCATAACCTGCTTGTCTGTAAATAGAATGCTTTATTAAACATTTTGAGTTTGGTCTTTTTATAACACGTTTTAATGTATTACGCCACGTTAAGCGTTTTCCTTTTAGACCATTTGTTTTCTTATGGGAGGAAAACGCTTACAGCGTGGCTTAGTCAAGGATGTGCATTTATTACATGGACTGAGAAAAAACATAAAACAGTGTCTAAAATGCGTGCGCATCACTGCTCTCTAAATATTACCATTGAATGATATATATACATGTTTAACTCAACGCTGTTAAAATGTATGAAACTGTTTGCTGAAATAACCATCATCTTAACAACTGAACTGAAATAAGAACAGGATGCGCATGAACTTGCATTCGTTACTATAGCAACAGGCATGTCAGAATCATCCCTAGTCGGAAAATATAAAATTTCTTCGATTTCTTCACTTTAAAATGAGGAGCAGAATATTTTCCTGAAATAAAGGAGAGGCACAGTCTATGCTTTGCAATGTAGTAAAAAAAATTAAAGTTTCATAAAAAAATTTAATGGCACATTAAAGTGAAAGTGAAAGTGACATTCAGCCAAGTATGGTGACCCATACTCAGAATTTGTGCTCTGCATTTAACCCACCCGTCTCTACTGTATTGTCAGTGTCTACTAATCACTGAATGCACAGCGTTGCCAACATCACGTTCCCATTCTGATGACCGACTATTGATGTGATTACATGGGTACAAGTAATCGGTTTAACATATTTACATGGCAGGATTTTAACTTAGTTCAGGTATAGAAGGTTATCCTACCTCTCAACAGATTACCATTTCTGTTTAGCCATTTTTATTCTGACAGAGGTGTTTCTATGGAGCATTTTCATTCATACTGGACACCATTCTAAGTTTCCGAAGGGTGCATGCTTCCCCTGCTGGACTACCACCCTCCATTATGCAACCTACAGCATTAATGTATATTACATGTTCCTCATGCCGCAGCAAGGGGTCGTATGTATCACACGTTGGGGAGTTTTGGCATATGGTTGTTTTGGGGATTTGTCTTGGTGCTCTCCCCGCTCTGTCCAAGCATGGCTGCATGGACAGGTGAGTGGAGTGTTGCCCAGAACATGATCATACTGCCAACACGAACTGTATGCAATTATAATTGTCATAAATATACTTGACGGAAGTGGTCCTGATTAAAATCGAGCATTGCGTTAGTTCAGTCAGGCCATGTTAGTCACGTTTGCATCAGCTGACAGCTGTTTCTGACGTGTACCAATCCAGTCTTGACACCTATCACCTGCTGTCTATTTAAATTCCCATTATTCAGTGTCTCTTCCATCGCATTGCTGCTTGCAATTAACTCCCTCCTCCAACCCCAACTCCACCAATTGACCCTGTAATCCGAACTAACTTGTTCTTTCTTTACAGTGTCTTCATTGGAAGCAGTCTCTATGACATTTTGTTTACAACTCATGTAATTGAGAATTGTAAATATGTATGCTTATATGGTTCTGTTCTGTACCCCAGGGGGGGTTTGTCTTGCTGCTCCCCACTCTGTCCAAGCATGGCTGCATGGACAGAACATAACCATACCGCCAACACTAACAGTATGCAATTATAATTGTCATAAATATACTTGACGGAAGTGGTCCTGATTGAAGTAATATTTTTATAAATCTTGATTTTTTTCACAACTTGTGTGCAATTCAGTGTGAACTGAACTAATAGTGTCTCATGAACACACAGTCATGCACAGAGACCAACAATCAAGTCAGGATGTTTGTTAAATAATATGAAAAAGTTTAGTTGTAACAGTCAAACCTGTTAACATGTTTTTTTCGTTGTTCCTCTACTACTCACCATGAGGGGGCAACAAGATGTAATACTCTGATGTATAAAACTGGGGTAGAGAGTAGAAATAGTAGATTGGTAATGGAGGAATAAGCATGGCTTATGGCTCCAAACGATCATTGGTCCTGATTGGGAAACTAATAGTTTCATGCTCAATCTGAAAAGGACTCCACATTCTGTGGGAGACATCTTTCTCTTTTACATGCCTGTCTGAAACCTTGTTTGAAACATGCCAATGAAGTGAAAGTAGAGGCAATGTGAAATACTGCTGTGGATCCTGAAACCGGACTGTGCCACACTAGTGATTTTGAAGACTTGGGTTTACTGTGATTCGATATCGAACACAAAAGTTTGCACGTGGAAACTTTTGGATGTACACCGTGGACATGAGCTTTCGTGGACATTCATGGATTAGAGTGTGGTGAGTGAACTTTCAGGATTATTGTCTTTGTCATTATCGTCGCCGTCAGCATCGTCATCATCTTCAACGTCTTCATCACCGTCACCCAAAAACAGATAAGACTTATGTTTATATGCTGTTGGTTTTTGAGGTTAAAAACATGTACGATTTCTGTGTGTGTCAATAAAAGGGTATAAAAAGATAAAACAATATGCAAATGAATGTGAAGTATTTTTTTATTTTATTTGTTTTTTATATTACAGACTTGTGAAGGTCGTATTGAAACATAGTTAGTGATTCCACCCTATAAAAACAGAGTTATAACTAATACCATTGTGAGGAAGCGGTTATACAGTATGTTTCTCACTAAACGTTATTGTATACCTGCAGAACACTTGGAATATACATCACGATACATAAGACCACTCTGTGATATGTTGGCTTCTATTTTAACAGCGTAATGTTATTCGCCATACACTGACATTATATGGGCATGCACATTTGGGCACAAAATTCAAGGGTGAGTAGATGATTATTTATTTTTTGGGGTAAACTATAACCCTTTAAGGAAAAGCATTTAACTCACTGTAAAAGTATATATTTTTGTTGTAAAAAGAAGTCTATCTTACTGGAAAATAGGTTGTGATTCCTGAATTCAATGTTGATCTCAATGCGCTGAGGCAGGGCTCCGTCTATCAAAATGAATGCTCATAAATGGGACAGCACATAAATAAATGACATGTATGTTTAATTCTCCAAGTCTTGTGAGGGCACAAATTCACTTTGAATGGTGAACAATTTAACTCACTCAGTATAGAGAGTTTGAGTACTGTATATTGAAAAGTTATTTACAAATATATACAAATGAATATACATGAAAATATATGAGTATATGAAACACACACACACACACACATATATATATATATAATAGTCACCCACTATCAGAGTCCTTGGCTCGGCTGCGCTCTGAGCTGCTCGTCCTTGAGCGTCTGTTAGTAGCGGAGTGCTGGCTGATCCGATCCATGTTTAATCACATTTGGGGATTCCTCACCCACATTCATTAATGCTTCAAATCGGTTCTCCAGATGTATAGGGGGTGGTAGAATACCAGTATTCACAAGCCTTGTCATAGTCGAATCTGGAGTAGAGGAAGCTATGGCAGCAATATGTCTCGTGTTGCTTTTGGTCTCGCTCCCTGTGTGTGCCATCGATTAGTGTGGCGATCAGTTTCGGCTTGTTCCTCTACACTTGGTGTAAACTATTGAGATTCAGAAGATTCATGGGACTCACCGGCTGTATGCTGAGGGGGTGATTTTTGTAGTATTATTCCAGTCCCAAAGAGTTTTTAGTTTTAGCGTTTGTGCCAAAAATCTGTTGTTTGAGCACTGTGCTGATCTGCTGAAGGAAAAAACTGCTGAAGTAAAAAATCAGAGAAAAGTACAGAAATAAGAAGCAAAGCACAGAGCAGTAAGATAGAACGTCCGAATGTTAGCAAAGGCGGAAGCTAAAAAAAAAGAAGGTCTTTGTATTTTTGTATTTTGTTTTTTTTTATTTTTTATTGTGGTCTTTAAAAACAATGTCTTAGGACTGTAATGTGTTCATTTGTAGGAGATGTTCATATATTTGTAGTTTTGATACCATTTCAGGTCCAAATGTTAATGATCTGTGTGCACATCATTTGCTGGGCAGAACTGCATTGTGTTAGATGTTTTATTCTAATATATGGATGATTGACAGCTGAAATCACATTGAATGTTATACTTTTTCATGGGAAGCCCCTTACAAAGCTTTAAATTGCTGAATATTGAAATTAATCAAACAACAAACATGACTATTTAGATTTGACTTTTTTACATATTTATATATTACAATATTCAACAAACGGTCAAAATGATCAGTAAAGAGATGGAAACTCAGTTTGTGCTGTTTTTGGCATAGAGAGCACACTTTCACTTTTAGCAATCACAGACATTTAAAATGAATCAATCTTTAAGTCATATATTATTTATTTTATTAATAATTTTTCATTATACTGATGGGTGTATGTTTTGAAGCCAGATTCAGACGTGAGGACTAATGAAACTCAAGTTCAGACTGACGTCTCATCAGCGTTGGGTTCTGTGTGTGTTTGTGGCGTCTGAACATCTCTGAGATTTTCTCTGCAGACCAAACCACACAGAATAGAGTCTGAAAACACTCTCGAATTAATCAAACAGAAAAACATTACCCAACAAGATGAGCTGACATATGAGTGTAAATGAAAGAAATTCACACAGATGATGAACATGAAAGGTAAGTACATCAAAACATATGTAAGAATAGCAACAGTGAGCACCGAACAGTTTTTTCTGACAGGAGTGGAAGAGGCTTTACAGCTGATTGTAGATGATACAGACAATACGATCAGAGGAACAACACTTGTGCTGAGACTGAATAATGACATGTTTGTAATTTGAAATTCCGGATACGAGAAAAGAAATAATGCACTCACTATAGAAAAAAAAAGCACAAGGATGGAGATTATGATGTAACAGGGCAGTGAGAAAATACGAGCAGACCAAAGTGGATATTTCAGAGTCAAGATCCCCTCCAGAGCCACCAGCTGATGCAGATGAAAACCAAACCAATGTAATCCCAACCAAAACAGAACAAGCTCAGGGATAAAGTATCTGAAATCTGTCAGTATATCTCTCAGTATATATAGATTAAGGGGCAATTGTATCAGGTCATTGAGGAGGAGGAGGAGGATGAAGACTGAGATTCGGTCTCTGATCTTTCTGTGAAGCCACAGAAGACGAAAAGCCCAAACCAGAGCTGGAAGACCCACACAAACACTAGTGATGAGGAAGATAATCCTTATGATATCTGAAGAATCATATATTTGAGTTTCAACAATCAGATAATCAGTAATATTGTAATAATAACCAGTATCAAAATAATAACTGTGCTCACCTAACAAGGTCTGATTTTCACCGTTCATGTTGCTGAAAAAAAAAAGTTTTATGTTATTTAATACTGAGTAATAGTGTGAATTATTCAAAACATAGCTGTTTCATATATTCATTGCTCTCTTTAATGGAAATGACTTGCTCTAATTAATAATGGTTACACTGTCATAGTTAAATCAGAGCTCAGTGAATTTCTTTTTAAATCCATGCGGGCCAGATCTTGGCCGAAACTGTTTGCTGTCTGGGTAGTTTCGATTAAATCTTTTAAAGAAATGTTGATAACTAGGAAATACATAATAAGAATTTAAATAGAAAGACAGTAAACATCAGTGTTCATCTGTTTGTCTGTGTTTTTCGAGTCAGGTTGAGTCTGAGAATGCAGTGTACTTGGTGTGTTCAGACTAATGCTAGTCAGCTAGTCGTGTTCAGTTATACTCTACTGTTTTCCATCATTTCTGAGATATATAAAATAATATCTTCATTAAAAGAAGTTCTTGTAATATAACGTTCACATTAAAATCTGCATTAAATCAGACAGATGAGAGCTTACCTGAATGAAACTGAAATGTGTTACAGTCGCTGTCTTCAGTTCAGATCACTGTGGTTCAGTTTGTCTTTGTCCCTCACAAGCTAATGATGTTTCCTCATCAGTCAGCAGTTGGTCGATGGTTAGTGGTTAAAGCTCAGTGTGTCTCTGTTCTCATCTCACTGCCCACACTGTTGTTCCAGAATAAGTTTTCCTTCTGAAAAATAAAGACATTAATTGTATTGAATGTGCACTTGTAGTGTAGGCCCTACTTTGAATCTTAAAAGTATATAAAATGTGTACAGGGTACTCGCAGATAATATAATATTATTAAAATACTTGAGTGTACCTAAAGAGAGGCACTTCCATGACTGTTTCTTAACACTCTTGAAAAGGGCCCTTTTCCAAACGTCAAATCTGCAGTCTAATAAAAATATAAAAAATAGAACTAACCTATTGGCCTATATAGAATACAGTCTATTTATATTTTATTTTTTATTTTTTAGCAAATTTAACTTCATTTGTTATAAGTTAAGATGTATGATCTTTGTTTTGTATGTATGTATGACCTTGTTGTTTTATTATTTCTATTATTTACTTATTTATTCTAGAAATTACAGGTAATGTTCAGTTGCAAAAATCCTTTTGAATGCAGATCCATATTGTGAGAGGATAAAATAAATCTATTAAATACAAATAAGCAATGCTTTATGTTAATTGTGCTTCATAATTAAAACAAATTGTATATAAAATATATATAAAAACATATAATATAATGTGTGACTTAAGTGGTTAACATTTTTAACGTGGCTGACACTCCCTCTGAACAGGGCCGTGCAGAGACCTTTGGAGGGGCAGGTGCTCAAAGTATAAAAGGGGAACATGGAACAAGGCTTTAAATGGCGCTGTTCAAGACATCAATACAGCAATATATTGAGATGCATTCCTTGCCGATTTGCGTATTGATATGCATGGTTATGTATTGATACAGCAGCAAATGCTTTGTTGCAGTTTTGAAAAAGAAACAATAGAGAAGACAATTTTAAGTTTAAAATAATAATAGCTCTGGGATTAGAAACTGAAATGTCTTAAATTGTCCCAACCTGAAGGCTTTTTCTTCTCTGTTCTACAGAATAATTAAGAAGAGCTGTTATAGTAAAAACTATAGAAAACACTTGTGCCTCTACATTTTCCTCTTTCTCACCAGCCTCTGTCTCCTGGCATACTGTTACCTGCTTTCTTTCTGTCATGTGTGCCTCTACATGTCCCTCTTTTTCTTTCTCTATCTCCATCTCCTCATTTAATCTATTTCTTTCCACTCTCTGTCCATCTAGGAACAAGGCACAATTTACTATTTCATTATCAATCTATTATTTTAACCATCACTACTACTCTTGCACCTAATCAATAGGTCCACCTTGAAAATTGATACAAAACATAAAAAAACTGATACACTGGAATATAGTGATTCGTATTTTTATTACTGTTGTAGTTGTTGTCTAAAATCGAACACCTTTGCAATGTAAACAAATTACAGGCTACATTTGTTATTCATCTCCTTCACACTGCACTTTGATGTCAGGTATATTATGCATTTTATATTGACATTGATATTTTTACATGTATTTCCAGAGAGATATTATTGAGTTTACAGGCTAAAGTGATCTTGCTGTTGTAAACACTGTTGCTATTGTAGAAAAAAAATATTTGCGTCACATTTAAAATATAATTATATTTTAATTAATTTCTGAATTTTTATAATGCTAATTCAGAGAATGAGAAAATCTAAATAAGCCTTACCAGTGTTGCGATAATTATTTTTAAGGCACTCAACGTGTAAAAAAATAAATAAGTACTGTAATATAATAAACGTTTAGTCAAACTTTTATTACCCGCGCTAGCACAGAATCAGTTCAGAATCAATCACCAAAAGAATCAGTTCTGTTCAGACGCTCTGTGTGTCGGTCTGCTTCACACTGAATCACACATGCGCAGTATCATCAGCTCCTCGGTTCACGAATCGGACGAGTCCAACAGAAACAGTTCTTGGTTCAGTGTACGAATAAATGTCGAAATAATTATTATTTATTATTGTTATGCGTAGTTTGAAGAGAAACATGTTTTAATCTTTTTCTTGGATATATATATATATATATATATATATATATATATATATATATATATTTTAATCAGGAAGAGGATGACGGGTCATAGCGTTTTTTTGCAGGGTCTTGAAAACCCCAAGACCCCCCCGGCGCTACCGCAGGATAGATGTTGTCTACAGCTTTTTACATTGTAGATAAAAACAATGTCAGCTTAATAAAAAGTAATTTATGCAGCATCTTAATTAAGAATTCTGACATCTGAAAAGTCTGATAGCCTTACGCAATATGCTATAATATTTAAACTGTAAAAAGTTACTGCTGCAATTAGTTATAAGAACTTAAAATTAACTTTAGTTTAGATTAATTAAAATTTGTTGAGATAACTTAAATATCCAATTTAAGTCAAGCAGGAACACTTGCTTTTTTAAAGTTGAAAACTGTTGAGGATTCAGAAGCTGAAAGATTTACAGAAACACAATGAGCCTAGAGAAATATAACTGATAATTGAGTTTGCTTAAACAGTCGTATATTGGGATTTAAGTTATATGTTAATTTTCCTGTACTAATTGGTATTCTAATAATATGAAATAAAATTGTCTTTAAGTAAACAAGTTTCAAAATCCTGATTAATCATTTTGAGCTTCTAAACAGTGGCGGCTCTAGACAAATTTTACTACGGGGGCCAAGGAGGGGCCAGTGTTTAACCAGAGGGGCACATTAAAAATGGCAACATATTTTATTTAAATGTAATGCAAATAAATACAAAAAGTAATTCTTGAAAAAATCTACACAGTAATTTTACACAATCTAAACATGTTTATAAAAACAAATTAATATTAGTACTCTTATAAAATTCAATCAGGCAATCATACATTTCATAATTTAATATTTATATATGAATGTCAAGAATTCAGAAGTGTATATATTTAAAATCCTTACACTACACTACACAGAAATAATATACAATTAAATTATCCTTATTTTAAATGTATTGTGCAGGCTAAAAATATAATAAGCTTTTAATAATCTTTCAGTGCGCAAAACCATGATAATATGAAACGCTTCAGAACTGAGCTCACAAAATGATTTTAAAAGTTTACGGCTTTTAAAACGTGTGTGATCTAACAGCCACAAGCGAGTCTTTTAAAAACAGCAACAAACATAAAATACAAATGCACAAAATAAAGTCATTTTATGCAAATCCACAGCCTTTTTATCTACAGATCAAGCATTATAATGTGACTATATAATATCGGAGAGAGTTTTACCATACATCCTGCTGTAAATGGACGAGGTGCGCGCTATTTGAATACTGAATGATTGACAGCCGCAGAGGAGGGCTTTAATTTAATGATGTAAATAGTCTTCTGTCCATAACAAACAAGAGGGTCTGGCTGCAGACATATGGGCGAGTGGGGCGCCACTCAAGAGCGGAAATACGTCACCTCCACTAGCGACGCCGCCGCCATGTTGGACCGGGCAACACTTTCCGTAGAATTACGTCACCTCTATGGCGGCGAGTGGAGCTCCATTCAAGAGCGAAAATACGTCAACTCCACCTAATTTTCGTTTTGTATTACTTGTTATATACATATAAAGGGTGCTTTTCAAGTTATGTCATCTCTTTGTACGTAATGTTAATATGTTCTGTTACTTTTACCTAGAAATAATAAAAATAATAATATACTATTTTTTTACGGTTTATGACACGACAGATATAGATATATATATATCAACATTGATACAGTATGTATTGCGTGTGTGTGTTGTTTGTGTGTGTATACCTTTCAACTAATAGTGATCCTGACTATTGTTGTATTTATTTTCAAGCTAAAACTATTATACAATTTTTGTACAATTTAAAGGCAAATCACTCCAAAAATCAATGCATTCTCACTCTTTTCTCATAAAAAGCACTTACTTGTAAAATGCTTTCCTTAAAAGGTTTGCTCCTTTTTCCAATTGATAACTTTTAACAGTGACCCAGAATATTACTGAATTAATTTTTTAAGTTATTTTACTGTATAGTGTTGGAGAAAATTAATGGCAAAATGACTCCAAAAAAGTGTATTTTAGCACTTGCACCGTTACCCATTTTCATACACTCATAAAAATCTTTGCTTTATGGGTTTGCTCTTTCTTTCAGTGGATTCCTATTCACAGTCACTCTTACCATTGATGTATTTATTTTCAAATATTTCTACTGTATAGTTTTGGAGAAAACTAAAGCCAAATTCAACCCCAAGAATCTAATCGCATAAGCTTTTTTACACCATGTCCCATTTTCAAACATTAATAAAAATCTTTTCTTTATAGGTTTGCTCATTCTTTCACTTGATTCCTAATCACAGTCACTCTGACCATTACTGCGTAAATTTTCAATTATTTTTACTGTATAGTTTTGGAAAAAATCATTGGCAAAATCATGCCAAAATAAAAGTTTATTCTATCTGTTGCACCATTACCCATTTTCAAACACTCATAAAAAAAATCTTTGCTCTATAGGTTTGCTCGTTCTTTCAGTTTATTTCTGTTTACAGTCAATCTGACCATTACTGTATTAAGTTTCAAATATTTCTACTGTATAGTTTTGGAGAAAACTAAAGCCAAAAATCAACCCCAAGCATCTAAGTGCATAAGAACTTTACATCATGTCCCATTTTCAAGCATTCATAAAAATCTTTGCTTTATAGGTTTGCTCGTTCTTTCAGTTTATTTACTTTAGTTACTAGTTACTTTTAATATTAAAATTTTCCATACAGTTCTTGTACACTGAAAGCAATGTACTTAAAAATTTAGTGATTTCAAATTGTTTCTGATAAACTGAGGCATTAAGTTATATTAGTGGGTTGAGGAAAATCTCCTATTTGTTAGGAGAAAAAAAACTCTTGGATTAGTTGAAAAGTGGCTACTTCTGACGTGCAGAGGCAGAATAAGTTTAGAAATTTCAGCATGTTATCATATTGTGTTCCAAGCAGATTTGGCAGTTCTACCAAATAAGGGTAGTGGTTTGTTTTTGTGAATTGTGGGGACATTTTATAGGCGTAATGTTTTTACACTGTACAAACTGTATATTCTGCCTCTATAGCCAGGGACACACTTAAAGGGGGGGTGAAATGCTGGTTTTCACTCAATATCCTGTTAATCTTGAGTACCTATAGAGTAGTACTGCATCCTTCATAACTCCAAAAAGTCTTTAGTTTTATTATATTCATAAGAGAAAGATAGTCTGTACCGATTTTTCCCGGAAAAACACGAGCGGCTGGAGGCGTGACGTGTGGGCGGAGCTAAAGAATCACGAGCACCAGTAGGATTTTGTGTTGAGAGCGTCTGGAAGCTGTGACATTACCGTGAGGGAAAAACATCATCCAAAACAAACCATGGCTTACAGTCAGATTCAGCCGTTTATTTATGATCCAGAATCAGATCCAGAGGCTGAAATTTAACAAGAGCAGCATCAGCAACGACGTCTCTATGTGGTGTGTACTGAAACTGTATATATTTGCTTAGCGGTTTTGGAAAATGACTAAGTTCCACTTTGTCGTCTTTTTTTTTTTGGAAAGTGCAGTTTGATGACAACATCGCATGTTGTTTACTTGATGTGCTTACGCGCCGATAGCTAAGTTAACAACACAGAGATATTTGAAGCAGTTTTACTCACCGCATGCGGTTCCAACACACGATTGTGACCCTTTTTCGTTGGGACTGCATCATCCTTAAGAAATAAACGATGTGCAAATCCGTCGTCAAACTGGACCTTGTTTGTAAAACAAGCATCTTCGAAATGCAGGGAACAAACACAAACACTTGCACAACTCCGTTGATGCTCTGTAAAAATAAACTCCATCCACTGGTCCCTTAATGCTGTTTCTTTTTTGGTAATCTGTGCAGGGTTGTCTTGCTCTGGCAACCAAAAACACACTTCTTTTGTGACATTTGGCGACGCTCTCGCTCTGATCAGTGAAGTCTGTTGTGCTCTCAGTGCTCTGCTATACGGGAGCGCGCTCTTCCGGCAGAAGTGCCTCAGGACCCATATAAGGAAATTCCCCTCCATCTAACGTCACACAGAGCCATACTCGAAAAAAACTTTCCCAAACTTGTGACAAACCGGAAGGAGTATTTTTGGAACAGAAATACTCCTTCAAACATACAACTTAATTTTTGAAACTTTGTCCATGTTTAGCATGGGAATCCAACTCTTTAACAGTGTAAAAAACTCAGTATGCATGAAATAGCATTTCACCCCCCCCCCCCCTTTAACAACTAGCTGAAACATTCTATTTGGGACGCTAAGGCTGTGATGTTAATGTTGTCCACTAGATGGCGCCATGGGATTGATTTTAACCCAAATGTGCTTCGAGAAGTTTTAGTTCCTCATGATGTGGTCATCTGTCAGAACGCTCAAATCACCACCTCTCTCCTATTAGACACGGGACATATATATATATATATATATATATATATATGTGGTACCACTGCTCAGTAAGTATGCTCAACGGCTCACAACCCTCCCTCCCTCCCTCCCTCCCTCCCTCCCCATTATAAGCATGAGCACACTACTGCGCTCCTTCTGGCTGTCGTCTTCTTTGTTTCAGATCACTAAGGCTTTCAAAATCTTAGCTGGTGGACCCCAGTGCTGAGAGACACCCATCTTCATAACCAGGCTACAGGATAGACGTCCCTCTGTCACATCTACATGATTATCCCCGTTTGCTTTAAAGACTTTATTAAAAGTCTTAATTGTTATGTATTTCTAAATTCATGGTTCCAGGGGGTTAATGTTAAAGCTTTTGTATGTTCAATTATTCTGGGAGCAGGAACCCCCATAAGGAACCATACCGCTAAAGATAAATTGTGTTCAATATACTCAAGGAAACTTGCCAAAGTGGTTCCTGTCTGAAATAAGGTACACT
The DNA here is from genome assembly GCF_023724105.1 of Carassius gibelio. NCBI lineage: Eukaryota > Metazoa > Chordata > Actinopteri > Cypriniformes > Cyprinidae > Carassius > Carassius gibelio. The sequence continues at coordinate 27,799,322 of NC_068416.1, read as the reverse complement.
CTCAGAAATTAAGGTACAAAAGCTGTCACTGGGGCGGTACCTTTTCAAAAGGTACATATTTGTATATGTTTTGGAACATTTTGTTTCCTTTGAGGTACGTATTAGTACTTAAAGTGTACATATTAGAACCCAATAGGTATAAAAGTGTACCTTTTGAAAAGGTACTGCCCCAGTGACAGCTTTTGTACCTTTATTTCTGAGAGTGATAGGAGAAAATTTCACTTTTGGTGATGTTCTACATGATTCATTCATGTATGTGAATTACATTTTATGGTGATATCATGAAGTAATCAAAAGTTACAGCATTTGGAATCAAGGTATCCTTTCTCTTAGTCCTTGACAGTTTAGAAACTTTTGTTTTGAATTTCAAGTTTAGTCAAAGTCCTAAATAATTACACTTGTTTTATTTTACTATGAGACCTTTCAAATTACATATGACAAAAACTAACTGAGCTGTATGATGTCTCTGACATATTAGGGTACAAGGCAAAAAAAAAAAAAAAGATTTAATTTCTTTAATTATATATAGTTATATAAGTTATATAAAAGATAAAATAAAGAAACATTCTAGGTTTTATATTCTGCTTGCCAAGTGTTCAAAGGATTTTTCCAACTGATTTCTTTAATTCATGGGTTTAGGTATTATTATTGACACGAAAGACGAAATCTGCTGTAAATAATGATAGGACATTTTCCACAATCAGAGCATGTGTTATGAAATGACCAGCATAAAAATCCACGAGAAAGTTACACAATGTGCACACTTGGAGTTTATAATTAGATGATGAATATCTTTAGATCTATGACAGATTATGGTAAACTCTTTTTAATCAGGAGAATTTCCTGAAAATAATGACATCCAATTATGAGAATGTTTTGAGAAGTTACGAATAAAAACTTGTAGCATTGGGCCTTTTTTTCTTTGCTGCATCATATGTGTCCCTGTGACCCTGTCTGGTTTAATGTGTTGTGCTTCATGAGGAATATCTATCCATCAATCTGATCGACTGATTATGGTCAATTTTGTTTTATTAATCAGAAGAATTTTCTGAAAAGAATGTGTCATTTTTCAAGATCTATGCATGTTTGGCAGGAGTGCAACCTCTGATTTTTTAAAAAAATATATATTATTTAATTAATTAATTAATATTTTGCTCAGCTCCATGTCATAATTAATTTTTATGTATTATAGCTTTATGAGAGATATCTTAGGATCTAAATGATGGATTTTCTGCAAATAATGACGTGCCTGTTTCTATGATATATGATATTTCATGAGGTTAGGAACAAAATCACCATCACAGATATCTTTGATGTTTGTTTTTTTGTTTTGTTTTTTGTTTTTTTGCCAAGCTCCTGTGTAGTTTAATTCGTGTTATAACTTAATAGGAATATCTTTAGATAATGACAGATTATAGGGATTTGGGGCTCTTTTTAATCAGGAGAATCTAAATAATGGTATTTATTTTTGTTTTATGTTTTATAAAGTTATGAGCAAAAATAATAAAGCCCAAAAATAATATTACTTACATTCATTAGAGCTGAGATATTCGAAGCTTTTAAATAAATTTTGGTTATTTCATTCAGGGGTTACTTACTAATTTGATTATTTTTCGTGCAGGAGGTGTTCTTTCACTTTCATTTTTTTATTTTATTAATATTATTATTATTATTATTTTTGCAGCCATCAAAATTAAAATGTGTTTATATTTACAAAATATATTTAATCTTTTAAATTATTTTATTTGTACTTTTGTTAATTTAAATAACAGTTAAAGTTTAAAGATTGTATTGTAAAACATTTACAAAAACTCCAACCGATAATATATTTGTTATTAAATGATTAAACTTTCATCTGAAACATGACATGGTTTTCTTGTTGTGACTTTTACTCAAGTTTAAATATTTAATAACCATTTTAAAAAAAATTCTATTTTGTTTTCAATTCATCAAAACAGTTGGATCATAATATGAAAGTATACTTTGATTTTTATTCTTAGTATTTTTTTTTTCATTTATCTAGATTTCTCACAATCCAAAATTATGATTCAGTGAATTGTGATGGCTTTAAGACCTCCTCCCACAATATTAAATAAAGCAGTTTCAATTTTTTATACTTTGCTTTATTCCATGAGCAAGTAGAGTACGAACAATGTTTAAGTAATGAAATCTGAAAACAGCAGAAGTCAACAAATTAAAAAGGGGGAAAAAATACCAGAAAATAAATTGATAAATTACTAAAGTTCTCCGGGTGTGTGTTCACTGTGCACTTTGGATGGGTTAAATGCAGAGCATGAATTCTGAGTATGGGTCATACTTGGCTGTTTATCATGTTATCTCTTTTTTTTATGAATACATATATGATATGTTTTATAAATATTAGTCATGATAGTTTTTTGTAATATTCAGTGAAATGAGCCATTGTATACTTATCGGAAGCCAAAAATCATATGTTTGAGGGACATGGAAAAAATATTGGATTATAGGAAAGTCTTAGAATAACTTTTATGTCCCACAGAAGAAATAAAATCCTGCAGGTTTGGAAAGACATGAAAATCAGTAAATTATTTCTCAGTGATTACTTTATTATGAAGTTCTTGATTTTGGTGAACTATCCTATAAGTAAAATACAAATACATCCCTTAAGTAAAATCAAATGCATTACCTGCAGTAGAGCGTTGTTAAACTCACCTCTGAATAGTGTTTTACCTGCAGTAGAGCGTTGTTAAACTCACCTCTGAATAGTGTTTTACCTGCAGTTGAGCGTTGTTAAACTCACCTCTGAATAGTGTTTTACCTGCAGTTGAGCGTTGTTAAACTCACCTCTGAATAGTGTTTTACCTGCAGTTGAGCGTTGTTAAACTCACCTCTGAATAGTGTTTTACCTGCAGTAGAGCGTTGTTAAACTCACCTCTGAATAGTGTTTTACCTGCAGTTGAGCGTTGTTAAACTCACCTCTGAATAGTGTTTTACCTGCAGTAGAGCGTTGTTAGACTCACCTCTGAATAGTGTTTTACCTGCAGTAGAGCGTTGTTAGACTCACCTCTGAATAGTGTTTTACCTGCAGTAGAGCGTTGTTAGACTCACCTCTGAATAGTGTTTTACCTGCAGTTGAGCGTTGTTAGACTCACCTCTGAATAGTGTTTTACCTGCAGTAGAGCGTTGTTAGACTCACCTCTGAATAGTGTTTTACCTGCAGTAGAGCGTTGTTAGACTCACCTCTGAATAGTGTTTTACCTGCAGTAGAGCGTTGTTAAACTCACCTCTGAATAGTGTTTTACCTGCAGTAGAGCGTTGTTAAACTCACCTCTGAATAGTGTTTTACCTGCAGTAGAGCGTTGTTAAACTCACCTCTGAATAGTGTTTTACCTGCAGTAGAGCGTTGTTAAACTCACCTCTGAATAGTGTTTTACCTGCAGTTGAGCGTTGTTAATCTCACCTCTGAATAGTGTTTTACCTGCAGTAGAGCGTTGTTAATCTCACCTCTGAATAGTGTTTTACCTGCAGTTGAGCGTTGTTAAACTCACCTCTGAATAGTGTTTTACCTGCAGTAGAGCGTTGTTAAACTCACCTCTGAATAGTGTTTTACCTGCAGTAGAGCGTTGTTAAACTCACCTCTGAATAGTGTTTTACCTGCAGTTGAGCGTTGTTAAACTCACCTCTGAATAGTGTTTTACCTGCAGTAGAGCGTTGTTAAACTCACCTCTGAATAGTGTTTTACCTGCAGTAGAGCGTTGTTAAACTCACCTCTGAATAGTGTTTTACCTGCAGTTGAGCGTTGTTAAACTCACCTCTGAATAGTGTTTTACCTGCAGTTGAGCGTTGTTAAACTCACCTCTGAATAGTGTTTTACCTGCAGTTGAGCGTTGTTAAACTCACCTCTGAATAGTGTTTTACCTGCAGTAGAGCGTTGTTAAACTCACCTCTGAATAGTGTTTTACCTGCAGTAGAGCGTTGTTAAACTCACCTCTGAATAGTGTTTTACCTGCAGTAGAGCGTTGTTAAACTCACCTCTGAATAGTGTTTTACCTGCAGTAGAGCGTTGTTAAACTCACCTCTGAATAGTGTTTTACCTGCAGTTGAGCGTTATTAAACTCACCTCTGAATAGTGTTTTACCTGCAGTAGAGCGTTGTTAAACTCACCTCTGAATAGTGTTTTACCTGCAGTAGAGCGTTGTTAAACTCACCTCTGAATAGTGTTTTACCTGCAGTAGAGCGTTGTTAAACTCACCTCTGAATAGTGTTTTACCTGCAGTTGAGCGTTGTTAAACTCACCTCTGAATAGTGTTTTACCTGCAGTTGAGCGTTGTTAAACTCATCTCTGAATAGTGTTTTACCTGCAGTAGAGCGTTGTTAAACTCACCTCTGAATAGTGTTTTACCTGCAGTTGAGCGTTGTTAAACTCACCTCTGAATAGTGTTTTACCTGCAGTTGAGCGTTGTTAAACTCACCTCTGAATAGTGTTTTACCTGCAGTTGAGCGTTGTTAAACTCACCTCTGAATAGTGTTTTACCTGCAGTAGAGCGTTGTTAAACTCACCTCTGAATAGTGTTTTACCTGCAGTAGAGCGTTGTTAAACTCACCTCTGAATAGTGTTTTACCTGCAGTAGAGCGTTGTTAAACTCACCTCTGAATAGTGTTTTACCTGCAGTTGAGCGTTGTTAAACTCATCTCTGAATAGTGTTTTACCTGCAGTAGAGCGTTGTTAAACTCACCTCTGAATAGTGTTTTACCTGCAGTAGAGCGTTGTTAAACTCACCTCTGAATAGTGTTTTACCTGCAGTAGAGCGTTGTTAAACTCACCTCTGAATAGTGTTTTACCTGCAGTTGAGCGTTGTTAAACTCATCTCTGAATAGTGTTTTACCTGCAGTTGAGCGTTGTTAAACTCATCTCTGAATAGTGTTTTACCTGCAGTAGAGCGTTGTTAAACTCACCTCTGAATAGTGTTTTACCTGCAGTAGAGCGTTGTTAAACTCACCTCTGAATAGTGTTTTACCTGCAGTAGAGCGTTGTTAAACTCATCTCTGAATAGTGTTTTACCTGCAGTAGAGCGTTGTTAAACTCATCTCTGAATAGTGTTTTACCTGCAGTAGAGCGTTGTTAAACTCATCTCTGAATAGTGTTTTACCTGCAGTTGAGCGTTGTTAAACTCACCTCTGAATAGTGTTTTACCTGCAGTTGAGCGTTGTTAAACTCACCTCTGAATAGTGTTTTACCTGCAGTAGAGCGTTGTTAAACTCACCTCTGAATAGTGTTTTACCTGCAGTTGAGCGTTGTTAAACTCACCTCTGAATAGTGTTTTACCTGCAGTAGAGCGTTGTTAAACTCACCTCTGAATAGTGTTTTACCTGCAGTAGAGCGTTGTTAAACTCACCTCTGAATAGTGTTTTACCTGCAGTAGAGCGTTGTTAAACTCACCTCTGAATAGTGTTTTACCTGCAGTTGAGCGTTGTTAAACTCACCTCTGAATAGTGTTTTACCTGCAGTAGAGCGTTGTTAAACTCACCTCTGAATAGTGTTTTACCTGCAGTAGAGCGTTGTTAAACTCACCTCTGAATAGTGTTTTACCTGCAGTTGAGCGTTGTTAAACTCATCTCTGAATAGTGTTTTACCTGCAGTAGAGCGTTGTTAAACTCACCTCTGAATAGTGTTTTACCTGCAGTTGAGCGTTGTTAATCTCATCTCTGAATAGTGTTTTACCTGCAGTTGAGCGTTGTTAAACTCATCTCTGAATAGTGTTTTACCTGCAGTTGAGCGTTGTTAAACTCATCTCTGAATAGTGTTTTACCTGCAGTTGAGCGTTGTTAAACTCACCTCTGAATAGTGTTTTACCTGCAGTTGAGCGTTGTTAAACTCACCTCTGAATAGTGTTTTACCTGCAGTAGAGCGTTGTTAAACTCACCTCTGAATAGTGTTTTACCTGCAGTTGAGCGTTGTTAAACTCACCTCTGAATAGTGTTTTACCTGCAGTAGAGCGTTGTTAAACTCATCTCTGAATAGTGTTTTACCTGCAGTTGAGCGTTGTTAAACTCACCTCTGAATAGTGTTTTACCTGCAGTAGAGCGTTGTTAAACTCACCTCTGAATAGTGTTTTACCTGCAGTTGAGCGTTGTTAAACTCACCTCTGAATAGTGTTTTACCTGCAGTAGAGCGTTGTTAAACTCACCTCTGAATAGTGTTTTACCTGCAGTAGAGCGTTGTTAAACTCACCTCTGAATAGTGTTTTACCTGCAGTTGAGCGTTGTTAAACTCACCTCTGAATAGTGTTTTACCTGCAGTAGAGCGTTGTTAAACTCACCTCTGAATAGTGTTTTACCTGCAGTTGAGCGTTGTTAAACTCACCTCTGAATAGTGTTTTACCTGCAGTTGAGCGTTGTTAAACTCACCTCTGAATAGTGTTTTACCTGCAGTAGAGCGTTGTTAAACTCACCTCTGAATAGTGTTTTACCTGCAGTTGAGCGTTGTTAAACTCACCTCTGAATAGTGTTTTACCTGCAGTAGAGCGTTGTTAAACTCACCTCTGAATAGTGTTTTACCTGCAGTTGAGCGTTGTTAAACTCACCTCTGAATAGTGTTTTACCTGCAGTAGAGCGTTGTTAAACTCACCTCTGAATAGTGTTTTACCTGCAGTTGAGCGTTGTTAAACTCACCTCTGAATAGTGTTTTACCTGCAGTAGAGCGTTGTTAAACTCACCTCTGAATAGTGTTTTACCTGCAGTAGAGCGTTGTTAAACTCACCTCTGAATAGTGTTTTACCTGCAGTTGAGCGTTGTTAAACTCACCTCTGAATAGTGTTTTACCTGCAGTAGAGCGTTGTTAAACTCACCTCTGAATAGTGTTTTACCTGCAGTTGAGCGTTGTTAAACTCACCTCTGAATAGTGTTTTACCTGCAGTAGAGCGTTGTTAAACTCACCTCTGAATAGTGTTTTACCTGCAGTAGAGCGTTGTTAAACTCACCTCTGAATAGTGTTTTACCTGCAGTAGAGCGTTGTTAAACTCACCTCTGAATAGTGTTTTACCTGCAGTAGAGCGTTGTTAAACTCATCTCTGAATAGTGTTTTACCTGCAGTTGAGCGTTGTTAAACTCACCTCTGAATAGTGTTTTACCTGCAGTAGAGCGTTGTTAAACTCACCTCTGAATAGTGTTTTACCTGCAGTAGAGCGTTGTTAAACTCACCTCTGAATAGTGTTTTACCTGCAGTTGAGCGTTGTTAATCTGGAGCATATTGTTTTATTGCTTTGTCTTCTGGGTAAATTTCACCTACATAAAGCCAGAGCCATCCATTGCAAACCTAACTTTAGAATGTTTTCATCTGATATAAAGTCCCTTTTTACTTCCTTTAAGAATATGTCAAATCCGTTGAACTCAAAGGCTTCAAAAACTTGTAACATTATTGAGTCTATTGTAAACTGTCTTTAAATTATCCTTTCTTTCCTTTACAATTTGTTTGTAATTTTATTTTTTTTTATTTTTTTTTTATCTTTAATATGTCTTGTAAATTTGTGTCTCTAACAGAACCTCTTGTGATGATGTCCGTTTGCCCCCTGTTGCTTCAAATATGTTGTTGTTCTTTCAAGTGCAATAAAAAAAAAAAAAAAGGATGGAGAATGCTGTACTCTTCCTGCAGTCAGATAGACAGGGTCCCTACGCAGTGTTCACTGCTCCCTACTCCCTGAGCACGGTATATCAGTTGAAGTGGACTTCACTGACAATAACCGCTCATTTGGAACGCTCTGCAAACGTAATCAAAGAAAGTCACCGATGGGGTCGCGCAGATTATGATATAAATATATAAGACTACATTCATATTTAAATTTTTATTTACAATCACATTTAAAATATGTACACTATACAATAAAAAATCATTGAGTACTATATAATGAAAAACGTATGTTTATTATACACTTTAATTGACAATTGCTGCTATTACTTGACTATTAACAGAATTGAAGCCCTGCAGTCATGCAAATATGAAAATAACTTTTATTTGGTTAACTGTATAGCCTATATGTGTTTTTAATAAATGGTCATATAATTGCATAGCGGTCTCGTGCGCCTTCTTCCTGCGCACAGCCGTATAGTAAACACTGAGTAAAAAAAGTTAAATAAAGAAAAATGGCGGAGCCTCGTCTACAATCCGTAATGAATATGAACGATGACAGCGAAGACGGCCGTTCTGACTGGTGATGACGTGCTGCGCGCAATGACAGTTGGGGAATAATCGCTCTCCACTTCCTGTGAAGTGATGTATCGATGTTCCCTTATTCCCTGTGCCGTGCTCAGTGCCCTTCGAACTGAACATGTTCGCTCCCTTCGGATTGGAATCTCACTTAAGATGGCGGAATACCCTGTGAAGTCCACTTCGCAGTACACTTACGGTCGAACGGGACGCACCTAGAGTGTCTGGATCGACCTTTGACCCCTGTAATACAGTAAGGTGTCTCCCTCTACAGGCGATTCTCAGAATCACACAGTTACAGATCTACAACAGAGTTCCTCAATTAGTTTTCACAGGGGGCCAAATTCTGCAAACAATACAAAGCCAAGGGCCACTGACCTATATATACCTATATATATATATATATATATATATATATATATATATATATATATATATATACATATATATATATACATATATATATATATATACACCAATCTCCAGACTCGATCTCTTCTCTCCACTTTCCTTAATTGCAGATTCAATTATTAGATCTGTCAGCATTCATATTTTTATACTTCAAACTGTAACACTGTGTCCCAACCAGACGTAACGTGATAAAAAGTATCTTTTCTGTGTAGTTTTTGTCCTAACCATCTGCGACACTGACACGTGACAATAAGAAACACAGAATTGATTATCTTTCAGTGTCCACTTTTCTTTACTTCTCACTTGTTTTTGCTGTCACATCTACACTGGACTCCACAAACAATGCAAATCATTTGAGCTTTGTGTCAGCACGTCATAAACAGATCGAGTCGATTCAGTGCATGGTTGAAGAGAGACTTGAGCTTGAGAGGCAGAATATACTTCCTAAGACTTACATACTCTGCTCTCTCTCTATATGTGGACAATTATATTCATAAATCAGTGTATCGCTTTTTCCAAAAGGAGCTTGTAACATCTCCATACGTGTTGTTTTATTGGAGGAATGTGGTTGATCTTTTTGTGGTGATTCTAATCAAACACATATCTTTTGGGATTGTCCTCACACACAGCTCTTTTGGATTGCATTCTCTAATCGTATCCATCGCAGTGTGCTCCAGGGCTTCTCTCTGCTTTTACAGGATGTACTTCACTGCAGTAAATTCACTCCTCAAAATCCTTTATATATTGATTTTGAAAAAGAGGTTCAACAGTATATCTGAACTATAATCTTACAAAAATCTTAAGGCTTTTAAAACAATTAATTAAATTTTTCTAGTTTGTTTTGTTAAAGCTTTGGTTTTGTATCATTTATTTATTGTTACATATGTCTATTAATGATGCTTTGCATGTTATATCACCTCTTTGTATTTTTGTCTTTTGTACCTTGGCATTAATAAAAAGAGAAAGTAAAAAATGAAGTACTTGAATTATATGGGAATCCGAAGTCCCCAGCCACTAGAGAAGTCATGTTTATGTTTATATACAGAGCTAAACAGCCATCTAGTGGTTACACGATAGTATTACAGATGAGAAATGGTGAATATTCAGGGCCGCCCCGAGGCATAAGCGAACTAAGCGGCTGCTTGGGGCCCCCCAATCTTTTTTTTTTTTTTTTTTTTTACAATTAAATAACTTAAACAAGTGATATAAATGAATGAATAATGAACGAATAAATGAATAATTCAAGACAAGAAATTTCTTATTTACCAACAACTGCTGCTGTGTCTGCTAGCGTCTGAGTCATGCGCAATTGCGCAGACACCTCGCGTGCATCGACAATTCGCGCCGGCACGCAAATGCGCGTCACTGTAATAAATGATAAGTCATGTTACAAAAAGGTTGTATCCCTCTGGTGCTGAAAAGAGAAATCAGAAAAGGACATAAAGTTGGCTTGACGTTGGACGTTTGAGAGTCTCAAATTTAGGGACCGTCTCTAAAGTAACATGCGATATTGATTTACACTTTTCTAATGTCAGTAGCATTTGAGGAGAAAGACTTGCAGTTATAAAACAATTGTAATGTGTTCATTCAGTTGTCCGCTACAATGCACACCTTATACATTTTTAATATATATTAAAATAAATTATAAATCATTTAGGGAAAAATGAGGCCCATTTATCACTTTTAGGAACATTACTGTGAAAGTTTTTCTTCTTTTTTTCAGGTTCCCTTACGAAAATTACCCATGATTTTATCAACCCTTGTCAAAAAATCCTATTGGAATTTCACTTTGTCCTATTGGATCCTACTGGATTCTTAGAATCCTATTGGACATTCTGATTAATTTTAATGGAATTTCACTTTGTCCTATTGGATCCTACTGGATTCTTAGAATCCTATTGGACATTCTGGTTGATTTTAATGGAATTTCACTTTGTCCTATTGGATCTTACTGGACTCTTGGAATCCTATTGGACATTCTGATTGATTTTAATGGAATTTCACTTTGTCCTGTAGGATTTTATTTGATGTTTAGAATCTTATTGGACATTGTGTTTAATTGAATGGGATTTAAATATATTCAGTTAACAAAGACTTGTTACTGTTTTAGTTTTGTTAATCTGAATTTAGTTCAAATCACATAATGAATTTGAATTTGGCTTGTCTTCCGTTATTACTGTCAATCGAAGCAATGAGTCCAGAACAATTTAGCAGATTTACCTGCGTAATATTTAACACTAAAAACATATAATGGTAAATGTGGACATTTCATCCTCTTAGATAAACAAAGATTTTCTTCAAATTGTGAATAGATTTTATTAGAGAAGCTGAGAAAAGGGCTCCCCCTTAAAGCACAGTACAACTGACTGTAAATGACTGAGCTGGCTTATCTAAAACCAGGAAGTAATCGTGCATATGTTCAATTGACAGAGCATTAGTGATTGCTTTGGAATATATTTGATACAATATTTTTATTTTGGTTTTTTTTTTCTCTGTTTTTACATTTCACAGAAATAGTACTTTATTACATTAAATGAACAGTTTAAATTCCCTTTGAGGTGTATTATAATGATTTACAATATCAAATTCTACATATTTTTTAATGTTTTATTGTTCTGTGTTGTGATGTGATTGTATTTGCTATTATTATTATTGTTACAGTAAAGTGTTATTTTTATATTCAACTTCTGGTCTCTTGTATACACTTTATATGTTCCTCCTCACTCTAGATATGTTCCTCCCTTTGGGTCTAGAACTGGTTTAGTGTGAATAATTTACATTGGAAGCACAAGTGCTACATATTGTGTGTGTGTGTGATCAATCCATTATCAGGGCCTTAGAAATTTTTCGTACTAATGCTGTATGCTGCACAAATCACCGCTCATGTTTTTTACAATGTTACTTAAGGTCATGCAACATACAATAAACAATGTCTACATCAGGGTGAGTTTAGGCAAACTGCAAGTACTATTTGTTCATAAAACAAATACAATGGAAAAGTGTACCTTTTTAGAATTAAAAAAAAAAATCCCATATAAACAGTCACCCAACTGGATCCCATTAAAATCCTATAGGACTGATCCTACAGGATATTTATGTCTTGTCCTACAAGACTATTCCTATCAGAATCCTATAGGAACGGTTCCAAAATATGATAGAAAATCCAATTAGAATCCTGTACAGTTTTCTTATTGGAATCCTTTAGGATTTTTTGACAAGGGAGCGTCTACACTACAGCCATTGAGGGAGTAGACCATTTATTTTTATTCTGTTCGTCGTAATCCAAAACTCTTTGTATTTATACGGGATGTTGTGGAAATGCAACAATAAATGCAAAAACACAACATGTATATTCACTTTTTAATTTATATTAAAAGTTTATTCATCTTAGTGTCTACTTCCGCATTCCAATCCTGCTAATAGCGTCATAATTCTCTATACCAATAAACTGTAAAATCGTCACTCATCTGTACACCAATAAGCTCATCTTAATCATAAACCAATAACCGCTGAGGTGGGCGGGGCGACACGTGTCGCTCCGCCCCAACGTGTCGCCCCGCCCCATCGTCCAGACTGCACTCTGGGATACTTGGAGTCGATCTCACTGTGATAGTGATAGTGAAACTTCAGAGGAACTATTTCAGAACATTCAGAAAAAAAGTATAAAACTATAAGGTCCTAGTGGGCTGAAAATATTAGAGAAAATAGTGCAAGATGTAAACATATATGAGTAAATAGATTTTAATAGTTTTAACCTTTTAATTTGTATGTATTTATATTTTTAAACCAAAAATAAATTTATTCAATTATTCATTCAAAAAAATAAAATACAAAAATAAATAAAAATAAAAACCTTGTCAGAATTTATGGGTAATCAAAAATGCGAATGTTCTTGCTATTTCATAGTCAAATGTAACAAATGTTCAGCAACACAACACACTGTACACAAAAAAGCTTGATTTGCTTGAATAAAATAATGACTGATGTATCTTATTAAAGTTTTATATGAACATTTATGAATAACTGTGTCCATCTGTCTGACTAATGTGGTTTCATTCCTTCCAATTACGATTCAGCGACATGATGACAATGATAGTGTTCATTTTAATTCCTCAGTTGAATTGCAATATCAGCATTATTTCAAACAATAAGTCACTGGATCTGTGGTTATATGTTTTTTGAGTAAGGTGCATGTGTTCCGTTTCCTTGTCAAGTCCAGGAAGTTGTGACTCTGGTCTCAGTTGTTGAACTGAATCTCAAACAACACAAGCAGTCAATCAAATACAGAGACAAAACCACGCCCTCTCCACTTCAGCATGTTTGCTGTTGCAAGTGACATTGTAATTATAAAAAAAAATAATAATAATAATAATAAAAAAAAAGTGACATTGTAATTTAGTTTCTTTTTTCTTGTCTTCACCACCTGGCTACTGTTGTAAAATGTTGAGATTCAAACAAAATGTTATCAATAAATAGAACAAAAAAAAATAATAAAAAAATAAAGACTGCAAGTGATGTCACTAGACTGCAAGTCTGAGAGTGCAATGCAAGTCTGCAGCCAGACCCTTCTTGTTTATGACGTGCTGACACAAAGCTCAAATGATTTGCAGTGTTTGTGGAGTCCAGTGTAGATGTGACAGCAAAAACATGGCAAGTGTGAAGTAAAGAAAAGTGGACACTGAAAATAATCAATTCTGTGTTTCTTATTGTCACGTGTCACTGTCACAGTTGATTAGGATAAAAACTACACAGAAAAGATACTTTTTATCACATCACGTCTGGTTGGACACAGTGTTACAGTTTGAAGTATAAAAATATTAATGCTGACAGATATAATAATTGAATCTGCTATTAGGGAAAGAGAAGAGATCGAGTCTGGAGATTGGTTTGCATGTTCATTTATTTTTAATATTCAACAGGCAAAGTTCTTCTGTATCTTAAAGCAAAAAAATTCACAATTATTTGAATAAAACAAAATCTGAATATTTGTCTTGAGACCATCTTTTGATTATCTTAACAAAAGCAACAATAATATAATAATTGTAATAATAATAATAATAATAATAATATCTATATATATATATATAGGTCAGTGGCCCTTGGCTTGGTATTTTTGGCAGAATTCGGACCCTGTTGTAGATATATGTATGTTTCTGATCAACGTTTTCCACTTTTTATGTGATTTCTAGCGAGAAATCAATATTGCAGTAATGAAATATCCTCCTAGTTATCATCAAAGCTCTCTATATTTTGCTGTTGATCATTAAACCATTACACTGCCTCAGAAGACTGTCCGAAATCCGTTTCATGAGGTGCCTTCGGGTAAAAACGCTGCCTGCAAAGTCATTGACTGATTAGACAGCAAGCAGCAAGTCACCTGTCTAAGTTTTCGGAAGCAGCAGGTGATCTGACTGCAGGAAGAGTGTAACACGCTGACTGGGAATGAGAACAGCAGAAGAAGACATCTAATTCAAATATACTTTACTGAGTCTAGTGACTAGATACAGATCATATCACAACTGATAACCGATAAATGATAGAACAGAAACAGGACTATAAGTACACACATGGTAAATGAGAAAACTAAGGAGGAACAGCTGGACACGGATTAACTAATAAGAAACCGTGGAAAACTAATGAGAGCTCATAAGACAAGACAGAAACTTAACTAAACATATCATGACAAAGAGGAACAATGAGTCTGTTTATTGTGTTCATTTGTTTATTTGAGAAATGCTTGATTTAGTCTGGTGTAAGTCTGCTTCCTGATCCTGAACATGATGAAGCTTCAGCAGTGCTTCAGTCTCACAGTTATTCAGTCTATATACTCAATTTTAATAAATCCTGATCATTTCAGAGGAGCACCAGGACAAGACCACAGGAAACAGATGATTCTTCTGCACAATCTGACTTTGCTGCAGCCTGGAATTGAACTACTGGTTTCGTCTGGTCAGAGGAGAACTGACCCCCAACTGAGCCTGGTTTCTCCCAAGGTTTCTTTCTCCATTCTGTCACCGATGGAGTTTCGGTTCCTTGCCGCTGTCGCCTCTGGCTTGCTTAGTTGGGGTCACTTCATCTACAGCGATATCATTGACTTGATTGCAAATAAATGCACAGACACTATTTAAACTGAACAGAGATGACATCACTGAATTCAATGATGAACTGCCTTTAACTATCATTTTGCATTATTGAGACACTGTTTTCCAAATGAATGTTGTTCAGTTGCTTTGATGCAATGTATTTTGTTTAAAGCATTATAAATAAAAATAAAGGTGATTTCATGAAACCATAAAAGTGTTTGTTGAGCAGTGATTGAGTTCATATAGAGCTCTGTTTCTAGTGTTGTTCAGCTGTTTATTTTAACATTACACATTGAGTCCAAGCAGCTTTACAGTATCAAACAGGAAAATAGTGCGTTGATAATGCAAAAGGATAAAACACTCAGTTAAAGGCAGTTCATCACTGATTTCAGTGTGTGAATTATATGAATGTATGTTTTTTGATGGACCTGTCATCTGTGTTGTAATTTCATGTCTTATATAAATGTTCACTATCAGATGCAGGAAACTGTGATGTACCTAATGTTGTCAGTAAAAGTTCAGTGTAAAGAAACGGATCTGAGAAACTGTTAGTTTGATGAACGCTGGGTCTGTTCTTCATGTGTAGATTACTCTGTTAGCTGGATTTATTGTTGATGATTTGACATGATCCAGGATTATTTGGTTCTTTGAGACTCATCCTGGAGTTGTTGTCATAACTAAACATAAAAAACTCTTGATCACAGACCGTGCAAACGAAACATTCAGGACAAACAGTGCAAACTGAAACAGTGCAAGCTTCATTCAGAGCATGAAGACAAAATATAGGAAAAATCGAATTAATTTAAACTAGATTTAAAACTGGTTTAAATATGTCCTCAGTACAAATGTTATCAAGACTTGAGTGTTTCTTAAGAAGGAGTCTGTTTTACAGAATCTGCAGCTTCAGCGACTGACAGTGATGATGAAAATGAGCTGCTGCTTTTGTCATCACTCATCATAGTTCTACAGTACTCTATTATTACTCTATTATTCTCTGTATGTAATCAGTATCTCACCTCATCTGGGAATGTTTCTCTGGGAATCATCAGACTGAATCTCCACAGGTCTGTCTGAATCATGATGAACTGGAAATAATAGAAATCGGATTATCTTCATGTAGTGAATAAATATTAACAATTAGGATCAGTTTTACTAGCGAGGCACCAATTAAAACCTTTTCCAATATTTTAAGATTGAATGATTTCAGAGGGCAATGTTTCTTTTAAAATGGTCAAGAAACCCTTCAGCTCAATACTTTTTAAGCTCTTGAGTGCCCTTTGCCAAATTTTCACAATTGAATATGCTATTTGTCTATTTATTTATTTATTTAATTGACTTAAGATTAAACACAAACATAGTTAGTTCTGGTGTTACTATCACAGGTCACAATGATATTCTGGCAACAGTACACAACATGAGATCATATGCAGCAATGACACACTCAGGTTATCTATAAAGATACTGCTCCAGTGAAAACACAAGTCAGTGTCTCATCAGTTTAACAAGTTAATCTTAAATATCAGAAATACTTACAGTTTGGCCGCTCTCTACGAATGCTGTTGTTTTTAGTTATTCTTTTGGTCTGTTTCTCTCCTGGTTTAGTAGTACGTTCTCATTCATGCAACAGTTGTCTGTTATCACACGGATGTAGTCTGAGCATGGATCTAGCTTGTAAACCTCAGAACCTCACCTTATGAGAAGATGCACATTAGGAAAGGGCTATGGTTCTAAAACAGAAAGACAGATATTCTGAAAGATTTGTCTCTAATGCTAGCAAGTCTCCTCTGATATTCTGCAAACAACAAAGGGCTTCAATTCTGAGAGCAGAAGGCATGTCAAAACTAACAGGATGTGGCTTTGGCTGCAGTTTGTCTTTAATCGGCTGCTTGTGTGTTGTTTGCTAGTTTGACAGATACACATGAAATATCACCGCAGAGCGAGAACTTCCTCCTCATGTGAAGAAACACATGCACTACATGCAGCTGCAAACCACCAGATCTTACAATGACGGATAGAAAACCCTGCTATCCTACACAGATCCTCTGACTGACGGCTGGCGTAATGCTGAAATGGTGTACAAATGACTGAAATAAAATGAAGAATAGCATTGACATTATGTTGCTGAAAGACATGCAGAAAGGATAAAAGCACTTTTAATCAGACAAATGGAGATTGACTGGCTGATATTTACTGTACTTTCCTCTCTATATCCTTCCATTCTAGGTGACATGGCCAACACTTTGACTACACTCATAACTGCATTTTTTTGTCTCTTTTTCTTTTTTTCTTGACAAGAAATGTGTTTTATTAAGACGTGGGTCTCTGTATCTTAACCACCACAAACGGTTGATTTCTCAGAGGCACACTTCTCAGTCCTTATCTCAGGTTTAGCTGATTTTAGTTTCTGCCTGTAGGTTGGTATAAGATGAACCAAACATTGATCAGAGAGCCATAAAGCTGCTGGTGGAACAGAGTGATATCATCCTTTATTGTGGTGTAACAGTGATCCAATATATTACTGTCTCTGGTGGGACATGTGATGTGCTGTCTGTATTTTGGCAGGTAATGGGAGAGATTGGCTTAATTAAAGACCCTAGGAATGATTAAAGCAGAGTCCGGGTGTTGTTGTTCTGTCTCTGTGATCTGATCAGAGAGTTTCTGTAAAGCTGAGCTCACATGCGCTTGCGGAGGAATGTAAACACAGACCAGAATAAACGAGTGAAACTCCCGCGGCGAATAGAACGGCTTGCAGTTAACGAAAAGCACTTCTAGATCAGGATGGGATTTTCTTTAACACTGTTAAAGAAACATTAATGAGACCGATGTTGTCAGATTTCATTGGTGATTTCAAATATATTTTGAAGAATGTGATTTTTTCCCCATTAAAAGAGATAGGAGCTGCACTCACATAGCTGAGAGGTGTTTCAAAGATGGCCGCCGAGACTTGCCTTAAAGAGACTTTTATATTAGAACTTTCATCATTTCACTCACTAGACTGTTTCCTTCTTATTTATATGATGTCATGTTACTGACTTTACACCACCATATCACTGCATTGCTGATCATGTTTTTTAGTATTGATATATCTGCCCTTTAATGAACATGACAACACAGAAAAATCACAGACAACTTAATTCAGATATTTTAATCAATTCCGCTAACTTTTTTGAAGAACCATTAAAAAACAAGGTACATAAAAGGTTCCTCTGGAAGAGTCCAGGAGCTGAACAGTCTGTTAGTCTTCAGATGTTAGTCTTCAGTCGATGGTATCCTGACATCGCTGACGTTATGTGTTCTTGAAAACATCTGAATAAAACTTTTTTAAGTCCATCTGGATCATGTGAGACTAGAAATCACAAATATATATAGATTATCCTCATTTTTTTGGATTTGTTTCAATCTATAATACATCCTGTCATATTCACACAATCACTCATCTGTAAACCTTGATCTGTGACTGAAGAAAGTCTTGAATCTGTCTCAACATCAGCAGTGTGAACACTTGAGAAGTGTGAAGACTAAACATTTCATAATGAACAAACACTTACAATTTGGCTTTATATTCCACATGCTGTTCCATCTTGTGTGTCTCTTTCTGCTTTTCTTTTGTGATTCACTGCTTTGTGCTTCATTTCTGGTCTCCATTTTTCTCTGGGTCCTGTTGATTTTAGCAGTTTTCTCTGTGCTATTTCATTTCTACAGTCTCTCTATATCTGTTAAATCACACAGATGACATGAAGAGTTTAGTTCAATAGCAAGTTCACTAAACCAGTCTACAGTAGGCATTTAACCATTCACTTAACTCAATGCAATAGAATTCTCCCTTTTTTTCTTACAAAATGAGATTTGCAGCAAATTATAAATGAAAGTGTGTCCATTTATAATTAGGATTCTGCACATTTCTTTGTGAAACTGAAACGTCAAAAAACTAAACTAAAGAAACTAAAGTGAAATATTAAAATAAATCCCAAATCAAATAAACAAATAAATAAAGCAAATAAACAAAACAAATAAAATAAATATCTTTATGTAGACAAAATAAGGCTTTGTCTGCGTATTGATTATCATTTGTATAACACAGTTTTACTACAAATACCATTGTGAAACAGCTGTTAATGTTGCAAAACCATGTTTAGTTTGAGTTTATGACTTCACAGGCAGCATTTCTGCATGAAAGCACCTGATGAAACTGATTTCTTACAGGCTCCTGAGGCAGCGTGATGGTTTAATGATCTACAACAAAATAGAATGAGTTTAGGTGATAAATAAATGAATATTGAATTACTATAATACTGATTCCTTGATATAAATAACATCAAAAGTGAAAAAGTTAATCAGAAATATACAGGTGCTGGTCATATAATTAGAATATTATCAAAAAAAGTTGATTTCACTAATTCCATTCAAAAAGTGAAACTTGTATATTTATTCATTAGACACAGACTGATGTATTTCAAATGTTTATTTCTATTAATTTTGATGTTTATAATTGACAACTAAGGAAAATCCCAAATTCAGTATCTCAGAAAATTAGATATTGTGAAAAGGTTCAATATTGAAGACACCTGGTGCCACACTCTAATCAGCTAATTAACTCAAAACACCTGCAAAGCCTTTAAATGGTGGTAGAAAAGAAGTGTACAAGTATCAGTATTATAGTAATTCAATATTTGTTTATTTATCACCTAAACTCATTCTATTTTGTTGTAGATCATTAAACCATCACGCTGCCTCAGGAGCCTGTAAGAAATCAGTTTCATCAGGTGCTTTCATGCAGAAATGCCAAGCAATAGGGATAACCACACCCTGGAGAGGATTGTGTAACAAAACCCATTCAGAAATGTGGGGGAGATTCACAAAGAGTGGACTGCAGCTGGAGTCAGTGCTTCAAGAATCACTACACACAGACGTCTGCAAGACATGGGTTTCAGCTTCACATTCCTTGTGTCAAGACACTCTTGAACAACAGACAGCGTCAGAAGCGTCTAAAGACAAAAAGGACTGGACTGCTGCTGAGTGCTCCACGGTTATGTTCTCTGATGAAAGTAAATATTGCATTTCCTTTGGAAATCAGGGTCCCAGAGTCTGGAGAAAGAGAGGAGAGGCACACAATCCACGTTGCTTGAGGTCCAGTGTAAGTTTCCACAGTCAGTGATGGTTTGGGTGCCATGTCATCTGCTGGTGTTGGTCCACTGTGTTTTCTGAGGTCAAAGGTCAACACAGCTTTAAACCAGGAAGTTTTAGAGCACTTCATGCTTCCTGCTGCTGACCAACTTTATGGAGATGCAGATTTCATTTCCCAACAGGACTTGGCAGTTACCAGTACCTGGTTTAAGGACCATGGTATCCCTGTTCTTAATTGGCCAGCAAACTCGCCTGACCTTAACCCCTCAGAAAATCTGTGGGGTATTGTGAAGAGGAAGATGTGATGTGCCAGACCCAAGAATGCAGAAGAGCTGAAGGCCACTATCAGAGACACCTGGTCTCTCATAACACCTGAGCAGTGCCACAGACTGATCCACTCCATGCTACGCCGCATTGATGCAGTCATTCAGACACAAGGAGACACAACTAAGTATTGAGTGCTGTACATGCTCATACTTTTCATTTTTATACTTTTTAGTAGGCCAAGATTTCTAAAAATCCTTTCTTTGTATTGGTCTTAAATTATATTCTAATTTTCTGAGATAATGAATTTTGGATTTTCTTTGGTTGTCAGTTATAATCATCAAAATTAAAAGGAATAAACATTTGAAATATATCAGTCTGTGTGTAAGGAATGAATATACAAATTTCACTTTTTGAATGGAATTAGTGAAATAAAACAACTTTCTGATGCAAACTTTATTGTTTTTTAAAGCTTAACCATTACTGAATGCAAAACATAAAATTGTGGCATAGCAAAGGATACATCTATTCTTCCTCCCTTGGAATGTGTCTTCCTAAGACAGCATCTGTCAGTTTTTGGATGCAGCTCTTGTTAAACTATAGATGAGTAACTTTGGTCCTGAGAGCCACTATCAGCTCAACCCTAAATCAAACACACCAGACTGTAGCTTTCTAGTTATCTGGAAGACCTTGATCAGCTTGTTTAGTTTGACCTGGAGTTAAACTCTTCAGGATAGTGGTCCTCCAGGACCGATGTTACCTATCCCTAAACTATGGTTTAATAACAAGATTTCATTACGGTTACACTTGAATTGGTTACAAAATAGATGAAGGATAATAAAACATATAGCCTAATTGATATTAAGACTTTTTAACTAAGCTTCATGTAATCTAAAGTGTCTATTTACAGCTTATGGTAGACAACATGTTCATAATTTCATAATTCATAAACAGACTTTTTTATGTTATAGGCTATGTTTGACTCACAAGAATAACAGATTTAGATTTTGTGATTACAGCAGCATCAGAGCTGTGTCTTAATCACTCATCACTTTGATGCTTCTGAAAGAAAACTCTACTGTTGTTATAGTAACGCAAGAACAAACACAACTTTCACACGCCTCTGACTGACAGATAAACTGCTCGCGCTTATTCCAGGGTTGTGGGGGTTTTTTTTTTTTTTTTTTTTGACTTTTCAGCTAGTTATGTTTGTACTTTCAGTTTATATAGAGATAATAATAGCCACAGTGTATATCGCGCTTTATCTTTCTGTTCTAGGTGACGTGGCCAACAACACTTTGACCATCACAACTCACAACTACTTGGTGTTTCCGTTTTTTTTTTTTTTGGTTTTGTTTTGATTTTCTTGACAAGAAAAGCATTAAGCCATGGAGCCGCTTTATCTCGACCGCAAATTGTTCATTTCTGAGACGTGAACTTCAACTGCGGTCTGTGCTTGGTGAGGAAACAGGTGCTAAATGAACTCCAAACACTGAACTGCATGCGTTCTGATGAGATGTGGTTAGTCTAAATGGCTGCCAAATGTTTTAATGTGCTCCCAGCAAACACTCTTCAACTGTAGAATATGAGGAGTGCGCTCTAACCTATCACTTCATCATAAATAAAGCATACAAGAAATGAGCATACACACATTGTTCTGTTGTCAGTTAAGACATTAAATTACAAAAAAAAGTGATTAAAGCTGCAAACTGTGCACGTGTGCATTTATATAAACTTTGAACAGAGTTCAGTTTGATGGAACTGTGCAATTAATTTATTTTGACAACATTTGTTTATTTCTTCAGCTGGAGTGTAGAATTATTAAGATATGTCCCTACCAATAGCCTTTCCAGGGACTACCAAATTGTCCTTTGCAACAGTTTTGTTCAAACAATTAAATAAGTTTTTGTTATTTGGGATGAATACAATGATATAACCTAAGAAGTTAAAGTAAATACGTTAGAAAACTGTGGATGCACATTTATTAATATGCGTAAAGATACTCGAAGTGCAGCTGCGTTTAGAACAACTCAAAACACTTCACTGAAAAAGAAAACTGGTGTTTTCACAAGGCAATATTATGAAGCTGCAGACTCAGATCCTAAACCTGCTGCATCTACAGTCCCACACCCAGAGTCCCGCATTCTCAGACCCCTCGTTTCTGGAGACAGTGCCTCCTATCAAATTGGATCGAATGAACATATGGATGAAGAACCGAAACGTGAATACCGTCAATTTTATTAAATGATTTATTTTTAATCAAACTATTTGTCTAAACCCATGTGTTGGTTAGGTTTAGGGGCGGGGTTAGGTGGAGGTCATTCGTACAAATTCATACGAATTGTGCAACTCGTAAAATACGTACGATTTGGCAAAAATCTTATGAATTTGTATGAGTGTGGTTAGCCACCTCCTAAAATATGTACGAATTGCCGTGAGATCGGGTTGCAGGGGGTCTGATAATGCAGGACTCTGGGTGCGGGACTGACTGTAGATGCAGCAGAGTCAGAGTCTGCAGGTTCATACTCGTCTGAGGTGGCACGGAAACCTTCATTATTGCAATATAAAAATGTAATTTACTATAAAGTACTGGAATGTTTAAGTGCCTACAACACAACTGAAAATAACATTAATTTGTACTTAATTGTAATTGAGAGAAAGTTGTGAATTAGATCAAGTACTGAGTGAATGATAATATTTGTATTATTCTTCACCTCCAGGTATTTTAATAAAGGGCCTGAATATATTTATTCATCCATCAGCTTGGTTCTGGTTCTCAGTAACTCAAAACCCTGTTCTCCATCATCAGTTTAGTCAACCTTCACTGAATTTGATCAAATCAATGAGATCTGAAAAACAAGGGTGTATAGTTTTGGTTTGAACATTGATTGGTTGAAGTGTGAACAGTTTATTCATGTCTATAGAAGCATGCTATAGTTTGACAGAATGTTCTAATTCAACATGCCATGTGAATTTAACTTAACACATTTTCATATATTGATATTCGTGATTTCTTACTTCTGAACAGTTGATCAGGCTCTTAATGAGTTAATCTATTTCATCTGAAGGACAGGTTTATCCATCACTCTTCATTAAAACACATTTCACACATGGCTCTGGATTCTGACGTGAACTCGCTCTTATGAGAATGTGCCAAAGTTCTTACTGTAGCATTTGTTATAATCATTACCAGGACAATATTTACTGTTTATTATATATATACAGTACAGATATACAGTACAGTTTTGTATATACAGTACAAAAGTTTGGACACACCTTCTCATTCAAAGAGTTTTCTTTATTTGCATCACTATGAAAATTGTAGTGTCATATATAGCATTGTATTATGAAAAAGCCTGCACATTTAGAAACATTATGGCTAGTTAGCTACACCATATCAGTTGTAATATAAACCTATAGGAAAAATCTTTTCATTAACAGATTATCTATTATAAATTCTACAACAATTTGGACAAAATTTATCACAACAAATAAGCCCATAAAACGTGATGAAGCATAAAGGAGATCATGAAAAAGAGCTTAATTAATGCTGGTGCAAGATGTGCCTTTTTTAGATAATGTTCGACTTTCTTCGTAGTATTTTAAAGAGGCAACAGAATTCAGATAGATAGCACATTTGATCACGGGCTTCGCTGTAAAAGTTGTAAAGCTGTAAAAACTCTTAGCAGACATTAAAGATGCTTGTTTTATTCACCTTGTGTCGAGCTGAAGAGAGATGACCCATCCATCACAACTCCGAGATGTCTGCTGATGTTGTGTTGTCTGAGCTTCAGAAAGAGTTCATCACCTCATCAGAAGAAACACATTATGATAGGAAAGACCTTCAGATGAGAAGAGCAAGACTCTGATGATGTTCTTACTCATAATCAGCGAACAGAAAAGACTTCAGTTCTAAAGAACAGCTAAACATGCTGAAACTGAAAGTGTGAGGTTTTGTCTCTGTCTTTGATTGACTGCTTGTGTTGTTTGAGATTCAGTTCAACAACTGAGACCGCAAAGTCATGCAGAGGAACAACTTCCTGGACTTGACAAGGAAATAGAACACTTGAAACAAAAACCAGACAATGAACGGCAGAAACTCATGAGTTTAAATATGTGACCTAACTGAACCAGAAACAGCTGTAATCAGTAACCATTGTGACAAACAAAAGAATACTTAGAAACATAGAAATTAACTGAATATATAAGTCTAAATATATATATTTTTAAATACTCTCTAAAACATTTCCCCAGATTTATCCTCATGTTGCTGATAAATCTAGATTCATCTATCTCAAAGGAGGTTAAGAGATGAAGAACAAAAATAAAGTTTCATTAAGACCAAGCTCTAAGAAAATAATAATAAGAAATAGTATATCGAGCCAAATATTCAAAAACCAAGACCAAGTATAACATTACTCATATATAATATATCTTAAGGCACAAATATCTACTTTTGATTTGATTTCATGCATCTGCACACTCTGGTAAAACAGTTATTTCCAACTGCAACCACGACTGCTTTATGCTGCTCAAATGAGTGCCGTTTACATGTACTTGAAGTAGATAGAGCATGAGATCATGTTTAGATAATCACGTAATGACTCAGGTATTTCTAGATGTGTGTGATGAGTCTCTTCATTCTCCATGTGTGACAGTATGATCCTCATTCAGCTGCAGCTCTGGGCCCGTATTCAAAATATTTTTTATCTTCCTACTAAGAGTTCTCCTTAAGAGAAGTAAAGAGTTTTCTATTAAAGCAGTTATTGTAAATTAAATGATCACAGATAACAGTTTTGATGTGCTCTGCTTGACTGAAACCTGGATTAAACCAAATGATTATATTGCTCTAAATGAGTCAACTCCACCAAACTACTGTTATAAGCATGAGCCCCGTCAGACTGGTAAACAATATATAGTGATACTCTCAATGTTACCCAGAAAACAGGATACACGTTTAACTCATTTGAAATACTTCTACTGAATGTTACACTGTCAGACATGCCAAAGAAATCTAATGTATCTCTTGCTCTGCTACTGTGTATAGACCAACAGGGCCGTATACAGAATTCCTAAAATAATTTGCAGATTTTCCTCTTCTGGTCACAGTTGATAAGGCGCTAATCATGGGAGATTTTAACATTCACGTTGATAGTACATTTACGTGTATACATAAATACGTTGATTAGGACTTGTGTATACCGACCTAATAAACTCTTTTAGAGTGAAGCAAAATGTCACCGGGCCCACTCATCATTAAATCGTTAAAGCATAAGTCACATCATGTCATGTGTCAAGAATGGTAGACCATACTCGGAATTGGTGCTCTGTTTTTAACCCATCCAAGTGCACACACACACCCGTAGCAGTGAATACACACACACACCGTGAACACACACTAGGAGCAGTGAATACACACACACACACACCGTGAACACACACTCGGAGCATTGGGCAGCTATATATCCAGCGTCCGGGGAGCAACTGGGGGTTCAGTGCCTTGCTCAAGGGCACTTCAGTCATGTGTATTGAGGGAGGAAGAGAGCACTGTTCATTCACTCCCTCCACCTACAACTCCTGCCAGCACTGAGACTCAAACCTGCAACCTTCTGGTAACTAGTCCAACTCACTGACCAAACCAAATATGTTTGCTGCGTAAATCAGGTGGACTTAATGAAAATGCAAATGCTTTGCCAGCAATTTGAGAAATTTTAAAGCGCTAAATTAGAGGTTTCCCCAGTAACAACTGTTAACAAAGCAGCAAATTTTTATTATTAAACATGCAGTACGTGCTCATGTTTATTCAGCGAAGCCTTTTAGAAAATCAATCAGTTTTAAAATCGTGGCGAGTCTCCACAAATGAATAAATGTATGTAAAACACATCCCACAGCACAACCACCTGAGCCCAACTTCAGTCTACTCATCACCTTAACGTTAACTGCGTTTGTAGACGGCACCGCTAGCCAGATCGATATACACAACACACACCGGAAGTTAACTTAGGGCCAGACGCGTTCGCCTGATGAAACCGTCGAATAGACTGGCCCCAAAAAACAGTGGAGCATATTCACAAACTCATTGAAAATAACCAGGTTTTTATTTAGCACAGTGGCCTAATTAACAAATAATACCTGATTAAAATATTCCATCTATGTTTAAAAGTAACGGCTATGAATTTCTTCACTGATAAAATACTGTAGATAACATTATTAATACAATAGCGAATGTAGATTCTACAGCGTCTAACACTTCAGTTTCATCCATCGCACCCAAAGATAAACTGCAGTGCTTTACAACTATAGGACAGGAAGAGCTAAATAAACTTATCACTCTATCTAAACCAACAACATGTTTATTAGATCCTGTACCCACTAAATTACTGATAGAGTTGTTACGTGTAGCCGAAGAACCACTTCTCAATATCGTTAACTCGTCGTTATCTTTAGTTATCAAGCCTCTTATTAAGAAACCAAAACTAGACCCTAGTGTACTGGCAAATTACAGTCTCGTTTCAAATCTTCCATTTATGTCTATGTTAGAAAATGTTGTGTCTACTTAATTGAGCTCCTTCCTGCAAAAAAAAAAAAAAAAAAAAAAAAAAAATTTCAGTCGGGTTTCAGGCCCCACCATAGCGCAGAAACTGCACTTTACAGATGACCTGCTTCTTGCGTCAGATCAAGGCTGCATCTCATTTCTAGTTTTACTTGATCTTAGTGCTGCGTTCGACACCATATATCATGACATACTCATAGATCGATTACAAAACTATACAGGTATTCAAGGGCAGGCTCTAAGATGGTTTAGATCCTACCTGTCCGATCGCTACCATTTTGTTTATTTAAATGGGGAGTCATCTCATTTATCATCAGTAAAATATGGAGTGCCACAAGGATCCGTCCTAGGTCCCCTTCTATTTTCAATATACATGTGTGACGACTGGGTGAAGGAAGGACTGGAAACAATAGCAAGTTTAACAATTTAATAAAAGTAAATAAACAAACAGGAGTACAAAGACAATGCTGAGAAGACGACAATCCAAGATGGCGGTGAGGTGGTGAGGAATCCGGGTGATGACGGTGAGAAGGCAGCAGGAGAGGATGGCACAGGAACTGTGAGGAATAGAGCCGAAGGTAAGTCTGATGCTGAGTGATAGTGCGGAGAGTGGATGAGGTTCCGGGGAAAACACGGACATCCAAAAGCAAACAACACTGAAGCCAACAGACAGATGTAGCAACATTAAACAACATTCTCACAAACACAAGACATGAGACAAGCCAATATAAAGGGAGTTTGTAATGAGTGACAGCTGCTGCTGATGACAATTAACGGAGACACCCACAAACTAATCAGTGCAGACGCGAAACACACAGACTTCACCACAAAGTGCAAAACCCCAGAGATCACGGTTTACCAACCATGACAACATGTTGCCCCTTGGTAATATTATTTGAAAATATGGAATTAGCTTCCACTGTTATGCTGATGATACTCTATATATATATATATATATATATATATATATATATATATATATGAAACTATATATCTCAACGAGACCAGATGAAACCTCTAAATTATCTAAGCTCACAGACTGTGTTAAAAATGTAAAAGATTGGATGACAAATAATTTTCTCCAATTAAATTCGGATAAGACAGAGATATTACTTATTGGACCAAAAAATAGTAAACATAATCTCGTAGATTACAATTTGCAACTAGACGGATGTACTGTTACTTCCTCTACAGTCAGAAATCTGGGTGTTATATTAGACAGCAACTTATCTTTTGGAAATCATATTTCCAATGTTACAAAAACTGCATTCTTCCATCTTAGAAACATTGCCAAGCTACGAAACATGTTATCTGTTTCTGATACAGAAAAGCTAGTTCATGCATTCATGACCTCTAGACTGGACTATTGTAATGCACTTCTAGGTGGTTGTCCTGCTTCTTCAATAAACAAGCTACAGGTAGTCCAAAATACAGCAGCTACAGTCCTTACCAGGTCAAGAAAATATGATCATATTACCCCAATTTTACAGTCTCTGCACTGGCTACCTATTAAGTTCTGTATCAGTTACAAATTATCATTACTTACCTATAAGGCCCCTAAATGGTTTAGCTCCTGCGTACCTAACTAGCCTTCTACCACGTTACAAGCCATTACGCACCCTAAGGTCACAAAACACTGGATTTTTGGTCGTTCCTAGGATAGCAAAGTCCACTAAAGGAGGTAGAGCTTTCTCACATTTGGCTCCCAAACTCTGGAATAACATTCCTGATAATGTTCAGGTTCAGACACACTCTCTGTTTAAATCTAGATTAAAAACGCATCTCTTTTGCCAAGCATTCGAATAATGTATCTCTTAAATTGTGAGTGTAGTTGCATCTGATCAAATGATTTTTATTCTTTAGCTTGGGTTAAACTAATTAATTTTACTTTGTTGGAACAGCAGCTACGCTAATGATGTCTCTATTTGTTTCTCTGTTTTGGTAACTAGGATTTACACAAGCTCCAGTCTGGATCCAGAACATCTGAGAAGAGATGATGCTGACCCTCAGAGGACCCCAGATGATGCTAACCCTGAATCAACAACAGAACTAACCAATATTGCTACTTACTATGCAATCACATTATAATTGCTATTAATAATGTTCATTGTCAGGGTAACTACGTCTTGTTTTAATTTTTCTGAAAATTCATGTCATATGGAAATTTAAACATTAGTGTATTAACTAACATGAACTAACAATGAGTAAGAAATACAGTTGTTACAGTATTTATTCATCTATGTTAGTTAATAGAAATAAAGCTGTTCATTGTTGATGTTAGTTCAGTGCATTGGGCTACTATTAACAAGATTATAATAAAGTATATTAAATGTGGAAATTAACATGAACAAAGATGAACGATTGCTGTATAAGTGCAGATCATTATTAGTTAATGTTAATTAATGTAGATAACTAATGAACCTTATTTCAAAGTGTTAGCAATTTGTTTATTATGGTTAAGGTGAAGGCCTACAGTCAGACACATAAGCATTATTTTAAGAGATAAGATAGATGTATTTAATAATAAAAAACATAGTGCCTAAGTGAAGCAAATAATTGCATTATTCAATAGGCTACTGTAGAATTAACAATAGACTATATAAAATAGATTAACTTACCAAAAAAAAAAAGTGAACATTTAGAAATGTTTGTAGATCAGTTACATGTTTTAAGTTGTGATTTACCACCACTGGCACGTCATCGGAACTTGGTCATCGTGGCCCCGAGGGGTGCCTCCCCCCCACCCCACCCCACCCCCCCCCCCACTGCCACTGTATTGAAAGTGGCAATCCTATGAGATAAATCTATATTGGATCTGAGGATATTTAATCGAAATAAAACTATTTATAGTTATAGTTACAGTTATATTTGTCTCTGTTCATCTCATTTCAAAGCTGCTACACAGAAATCCAAGTATTTGTCATTAATACCAAAGGAAATTGTGGCTAGATGAATCATATTCAGTTAATAACTCAGAAGAAAATGTATACATACAGTAGAATACTGGGTTAAAACAAGACAGAAGCAGAGATTGAGTGTTCATGCAGAATGATGTCAGTGAAGTGCAGCAGTGAGACACAGATCTGTTTGTGATCAGATGAGTTCAGGAGCTGATGTGGTGATGAAGGATAATGTTCAGGTCTACACAAGAGACTTTATGAGATGAAAATATGTACCGCAATGATGAATGAGATAATGAATAAACACCTCTACATGTTCTTTAGGATGTTCATGCTGTTAAATGAGTGGTTTGTGGTTTGTGTGTCATTTACTGACTCTACTATTTACTATCCTCACAGTGCTGTTGGTTATGAAACACCTCTGGTTTCAGAACACTGTTTCCAATGTGCTTTTTTATCACCTTCTAACCCACAGATTTTTACTCTGTACTCACAAGACCTGATCAAGCAGCTGTGTTTCAAGCAGCAGATTTGTAATTAAAATGTGAATAAATGTTTCTAATAAATGTAAATTAAGCTGGTAAAGCCTGTGATGTTGAGTCCCAAATCCTCCACTGTTTGTATCTTGACTGATATTCATCTGTTCTCTCTTATTTCACTGCAGCTGCTCCATCTGACAAGGTTCAGTGTTTTACTCTTCTGTCTTCATGTGTTTCTGCCGAAGGTCTGAGAGATTCACTGTGTGATTATTGAATCATATGAACTGTTTGTAGCCAAATTCTGAGAATGTACTCATTCTGTGGACTTGTTCCCTTTCTCTTTTTTCATTTGGGGAAAATAAGTGTATACATATAAGGTGTATAAATAAGGTGTACATTTTCAAAACTCTTAGTACAAAAATCGAAACTGATCACACTTGTAACACAGCTAGTCATTCTTTCAAAACCTGATCTTATGCTTTAATTCAGGAGCGCATGTTTTCATTCCATATAATCATTGTTTTAAACACCAGATTATTGTAATATGTAATGAGAACATTTGGTTTAATCACCAAAACATAACAGTATGATCTTCTTTCAGTTTAGTACTTTTAACATTCAGTTCATCCAATGGCAAACAATACAAGATACTGGTTTCAAATCGGCCTTAGAAGTGCTGAAATTAATATAAACCAGTATTATAAAAGACAGATTACACAGTTTTCACATTAGGCAATACACTTTTATATACCAATATATTTAATACATTACCCAACATTTACATAATCTATAATTTCCAAAATATCCATCTTATGTGTAAACAAGTGAAGGATCAATGAAGACATCCTCTACAATAATTTGGGCAAATTATTTTTTTATTTTTCAGATATAATTGTAACATAGGTATAATTTCTACAATGAAATTAAACTAAATGAGAAGAAAACATAACATTTAGTGCACACATTACATTATTTAGGATCAAGCCTGTCTTGAGCATTTGGTCATAGATTCTCATCCACATCACAATGAATGTTATCATTGTTCAAGCACCTTGGAAAAAGCCTTTTGGCGTGGCAAATCCATGCTTGACATTGGTCTACACTGATATCATCACATGCATCATCCATGGCCTGAAGGAGGGTAGCACGCTCAAGGGGTTGGCGATCATAGACCTTCCACCTCCATGCTGAAAAAAATTCCTCAATAGGGTTGAGGAAGGGAGAGTATGGAGGCAGGTAAAGGATCATGAATCGGGGATGGGCCTGAAACCATGCTTGAACTACATCTGCGTGGTGGAATCTGACATTGTCCAACACAGTTACATAGGTGACCCCTTCACCTTGACAGGCTGGTTCAATTTCATTAAGGAACTCAATAAGATTTGCAGCATTTTAGGAGCCAAGTAATGGCCTACGTCCTACAACACCGTCTTCAGAGATAGCTGCGCACATGGAGATGTTTCCTCCAAGTTCTCCAGGCACTTGGACATAATTTATATGTTCGTACAAACCCGCATTTTTATTTCTGTAGTTCTCAAAATCCATATAGTGTATATTCCTGAAAAACCAATTTAAAATCTATAGGTTTACCAAACGGTTCAGTGATTAACCATTAAGATCAGTTGGATTAAATAATAGACAAATGTATTAAACTGAACGAGAAGAGATGAAAATCTAAAGTTTGAGAGTAAGAGATTTATGAAAGGTGGTTACTGTGAATGAAACATTTATTAAGATGAAACACTTATTTTGTGTAGTGAAAATGATACTTTGTGGTTTTGTGTATTGTACTAACACAATCGAAAATATGCTGAAATGTTTGAAAAAAGTGCACTTTTGATGATCTGATGTGATATTAGTACTATGAGTTGTGAAAATGTACACCTTGCTTGTGAAAATAGTACCAAAGCGAATAAAAAAAACTGTAATATCGTGTTCTAAAGATGAAAGAAGGTCTTATGCGTTTTGAACAATATGACGGTGAGTAATCAATGACAGAATTTTCAGTTTTGGGTGAACTATTTCTTTAACTTATTCACCAGTGAGTGAAGAACACGAACAAATTGAACAAAATCTTAATTTTTTTCTTAAACAAGTTACTCAATATTAAGTTTTTTATATATATATTAGGGGTGTAACGATACGCGTATTCGTATTGAACCGTTCGGTACGACGCTTTCGGTTCGGTACGCGGTACGCATTATGTATACCGAACGGTTCGTTGGAGTATTTAATTATATTTGAAAAAAAAAAAAAAAAGAGAGAGAGAAATATAATGATATGCGTTCAACAAGGTAGCCCAATAACCCAAACAACGTAACAGGCAACGCCCCTGACACTCCCGAAGAAGAAAAAAACACCATCTTATATGTTTATGTTAGGCTACTCAGCAGGCGCTCGCTCACTCAGTACACGCTGAAGGCTCGTTGCAAAATAGCCAATGCGTTTAACAGACTAGAAATGAGAAGATCCTCCAATAACCAACAGGTCTGGTGTTTGGGTGCACTTTGGATTCCCTTTAAGCTATAATGGT